>NW_012105342.1:1152841-1168578 GCF_000951045.1 Mandrillus leucophaeus | reverse complement strand
AGGGTCCCCGTGCTGGTGAGGGCAGGGGCCGGCTCAGGAGGAGGAGGGCCAGGCGGACGCCAGCCTCCCTTTGATGGCTTCAAAGAAAGGAAAAGCTCAGGAGGGGGGGGGTCCCCGTGCTGGTGAGGGCAGGGGCCGGCTCAGGAGGAGGAGGGCCAGGCGGACACCAGCCTCCCTTTGATGGCTTCAAAGAAAGGAAAAGCCAGTGTTCCCAAGTAGATGCTTTGAAGCGGCCGCCCCCACGGCCCTCAGCCCCACACCCGTGAGGGAATCCACCCGTGGAGGAGTGGGCGGGAGCACGGGAGAAGAGGCAGGAGGCGGCCGGGGCGTAGGAACCCTTTCAGCCCTGCCGCGGTGATGGTGCCTGTTTCCAGCAGCCCTGAGCCCACGTGGGACAAGAGTCACGGATACACAAGGCTTGCAGTTGTGCGGGCCTCGGGTGGGTTTCCGGTTGAGGAATGCCAGGGAGTGACTGATGGAGGAAGCCTGTGCCGGGGGCAGGAGCAGCAGAAACCTGCACTGGCCACACAGATCCCGGCGGGGGAGGGAGGGCAACGCCTCAGAAGCAGAGCTGCACGATGTGTCTTTCCGGGCTGCTCAGCCCAGCACCCGAGACCTGCTTGCCTGAGGAGGGGCAGTGGCAGGGCAGCCGCACCCGGTGGGGAGGCCAGCAGCCCTGTGGCAGCCAACTCTGGCAGTGCAAGGGCCCCCGTCCCAAGGCCACAGCCCAGCGCAGCCCCGGGCAGGACGGGACAGCGTCACGCTCAGGGGAGGAGAGGTGGGCAGCAGAGCTCCCCTTCTGTTACTGAAGCAGACGTTTAGAGTGCTCCTTCCCAGTGCCCCACAGAAGGATGATGAGGCGTGCCACCCACACGGTTGGTCTCCCTGGGTGGTCTGAGGCTTTGCTTGTGTACCTAGCTCCTGTGAAGCCAGGGCTCAACGCCAGGCCCCAAAGGGTCATTTGCTCACTGATCCCCAAAGGCTGGGGACTTGAGGTGCCCTGGGCCCCAGCGAGCCTGATCCCAGCCCCCAGCACACTTGCCTGGCCAGTGTTAGTTCTGTAAGAAGGGCTGTGTCTTCCCCCGTTGGTCTCCTCCTCACTGAGGCAGAGTGTGCCCATCACAGTTTCTGCTGAGGCCTGGGCACCCCCAGCCAGCCCCAGTGGATGGCAAACTGCTGTCACTGCTAGAAGTCCAATTTCTTACCCTCTGGGTGTCAGCAGGACTGGAAGCAAAACTAGCACTCAACTGTGTAGACGCCTCTGGAGCCAGGGGTGGGGGCCCGGAATCTCGGTCTGCCGCATCTGGAAGGCATCCTAAGTGCCCCCAGGCCTGGGCAGGCCAGCCCTCCTCCTCCACTCTCGGAGACGGGCATTTGAAGCAGAACTCGGGGGTGGGGGGGTCGCCTCTGTCGTTTGCTTTCACCTGATTGTGGGAGGGGCAGTGGGAGGGCAGCGGCTCAGCCTCCTGTGTCTGTTGGCAGATCCACATGAAGACCATGCCCGCCGCCATGTTCAGGCTCCTCACGGGCCAGGAGACCCCGCTGTACATCTAGGCGCCCCCAGCCTGGCCACGCAGCCTGGACACCGGGCAGGGCCACCCGGGCCCGGAGGAGCTGGGAGCCGGGCCGCAGATTTGACCCCGACGCCACAGCCCAGCCACGGACACTGGCTCCCCAAAGGGCGTGCCCTCACCGCCCACTTGGTTTCTTTTGTTTTCATTTTGCCAAAAAGGGGTGTGTCTTTATCAAAGGAGAGTCACAGAACAAATGTTTGTAAAGCGTTCGAGTATTTTGCCACGTTCTGGACTGTCTTCTCCCTGCACCAGCCAGGGTGTGTCTCGGTAGCCGTGCGTGGTGTGACCAGCCAGGGGTGTCTCGGTAGCCGTGCGTGGTGTAGAATGTGTCTTTCCTCCCTGAAGCTGTGCGGAGTGAACTGGCGCCTCCAAGAGAGGCGGCTCCCAGGGCAGGGCCATCAACCCTGCCTCCCGCCCTCTTGGCCGGGATGTCTGGGGATCCTGTGGGGGGGCCCCGCAGTGGTCCCAAACAGCTGCCTCTGCCACTGACGGCAGGGACACAGGCAGCCCGGCTCCCAGGACATGACTTGTAATGCAAGTTTGGGGACATGTGATGGATTGTAAATAAAGGATGATGGCCACAACACGAAAACTCCCTATTTATTTAGATACTATTACTGTTTGGACTTTTATTTTGGCAGGCTGTTTTTCAGACTTGAGGGTTTTCCAGTGTGACCCATGACCACACCTGCCTCTCCTGTAGTCTCTTCCGGAAGCCCTCCCAGCCGGCTGCATCCCCGGGCAGGGCTCCCACAGAGACAGGGAGGGCGCAGGCATCTGCCCCCGCTTTAAAGTCGATCTACACACACTCCTCCACGCACGTGCTCCTTCGAGGAAACAAAACCCAGGCTAGACAACGCGACCCCGGCCACACCGAAGGCAGCCAGCCGTGAGTGCAGACCCCTCGGCCAGCGTGGCACGGCAGCCCTGAGCAGTAGTGGTGTGTGTGTAGATCAAGTCAGATCTAGTCCAGCTCAGTTCATTAGCGATCCATGTAATCTGATGTCATCTTGTCCCGAAGTCTCTTTTTTTGGCCCAGGCCTTGAAGAATACACTGTGACTTAAGAAGCCTTACCACGCAGTAACTACAGCTTTAGGATGATTGTATTCGAGGAGTGCCGTGTGTTGCATGCAGCTGCCCGTAGGAAGACTTTGCGCATATCACTAATAAACCCGAAGTCGTGATGAAAAGCCGTGTGTGTGACTGCTCTGTTACCTGAGCGGCGGGTGCCACCTGTCCTCTCATTCACAGCTTGGATGCGGCTCTGCAGGTTCGCTATGCGGTGGTGGCCGTGGCTGCTCTGTGCCCCTCCTGGACCCTGAACCTTGGAAGCTGTCACTAAGGAGGTCGGAGGGTGGGTGCACTGGGCACCAGGTGTCAGCTGGGCAATGCCCTGCTGCAACTGGAGGTGCCAGCAATGCTGCCAGATCACGGGGTCAGTGCCAGGTTCTTGACCCACTTGCCCCAGCGGGGAGACACGTCCGCAGAGCACTGACTAATGGAATCAGGGAGCTTTGGGCTTCTTCGGATTTCAGCATGAACCACCCCTGGGAAAGGTGCGCATGCGTGCGCGTGTGTAACAGCCGGACCGCCCGTCCCAGCACCTTCTGCACCTGTGGGTCCTTTGCAGCCTGTCTAGAGTGACAATTCTGGCAGCTGTGCCAGCACTTACCTTTCTTCATGGCCACCGTTCTGGCATCGCCTGGTGTGGGAAAGCCAGGTAGCAAGCGTGGGCTCTGGTCAGAGGCGGGGCCCGGGGTCCAGCTGGGTTAGGCTGCGGGCCTTGGATGGGCAGGAGCCTTCCTCTCTGGCCTGCCCACAGCAGAGTGAGCTCCATGCCGTGGGCACTGACCACCTTCGGGGCCCCGGATTCTTGGGGAACTGCAGAGTAAGAAGACTTACTGTCACCTGGCTGCCCAGAGCATGTGGGCCAGGGGCTTGCTTCAGCATGACCTTGGCCATCAGGGGCATGTAAGAAACAGCCTTTCAAGGCGCACTCCAGCTTCATGCCTCCCTCTTCCCAGAAAGTATACATGGTAGAGGCAAAGCAAGCTGTTCCACAGGAACCTCTGTCCTAGAGAGCTGTGCATACGCTGAAATGTATATGCACTCGCTCTGAATATGCTGAAGAATGAAAAGCAAATACAGTTCTTGGCGTGGCCAACAAACAAGAATGCCGGGGATGGCCACATCCTTGGGGAATGAAAAGAAAGGTCTCCTGAGTCAAAGCTGGAGGGAATGGGATTCCACTCAGGAGGCCAAGCGGCACATCCTGCTGTGCCCAGGACGAGGCCGGGAAGCAGGTCCCAGGGAGGAGAGCCCTGGCTAGCTGAGGACATGCGGGCAGGACTCCCACCGAATCGTACACATCTTTTAAAATCCTGCATTTAAGGAAAACTTTGAGCCACGGCCTGCATTCCTCCCCTCAGCCCTTGGAGGCCACGTCCACGAGGGGCTGCCGTGGCCAGTGTAGGCAGGCCTGTGTGCGTCTAAGCCCTGGCCCTCCCCGCTCTGCCCCGGAGTTGATCTTCTCCGGAAGGCTCCTGGAAGCAGAGCTGAGTGGCATGGGTATCTCAGGCTCCCCGGATGGCTGCTGCAAGGCCCACTCAGGACCCTGCCCCTGGCCAGTGGTGCACACAGGCTCTCAGCCTGCCTCTGTCCCAGTTAGACCTCAGAGACACAGAGACCAGAAATACTTTTTATTAAAACACGGATCATTATTAAAACACCTTGAGGTACATTAAATAAATACAACCGTTCCAGTTGTACAAACAGGTCTCTGGTGGCTTGAAAACAATTTCCTATAAATTCTGCCTTAGCAGCCTCTGAGAGTCAGCACGGGTGGGGAGAAGCATCCGTGTGTAGTGAGCTTTCTGTGGCCTGGTGTGTTATAAGCATTTAATGTGGATCCTCATCTCCTCTAGCCAAGGATGAGACCTGAAGTTCTTGCAAATGATGCTCCCCCTTCTCTGACCTGGCTTACCATAGAGTTGGGGTCCAGGTTCTCCCCGCTCAGCATCCTCGTGGTCCCCAAGCTGGGGTCAATGGTGGTGTCACAGCAGATGCCAACCACCCTTTGGGTCTCAGGGCAGGGCAGGGGATGCCCGGGGCCCAGCTGAGCTGGAGAAGGAGCATGTCACCCCCAAAGCAGCTACAGTTGGCTCATTTCAGAGCCCAGACAGGGAGCATGATGAGAGCGGGGGAAGGACGCACACGGCGGGGGGGAAGCAGCCGGCTTTCTCCTTGGCTGTGAGCCAACGTGCAGCCTGGGGCTCGGGCTCTTGCTGCTGGTACCCAGATGCCATGGAGCCAGGGTCAAGGGCACCACAGCTTCTGGGTCAAGTTGCCAGCACATTCCCTAGTCTACCAGCACCTCTCTCTTCTGGGGACCCTCCCAGAGTCCATGAGTGGCCCTGAGAAGCTGGGCTGAGTGGGGCACCCCACCCTGTCCCTGACTGCCTCATTTTGAGGGGGCAGAAGGTTCCAGCCCAGTGGCATCAAGTTGGGTACAGTTTCTGTATCCACACAACAGCTGCCACCAGCGCAAACCCAGAGCTGGGTGAGGGTGGGGTGCAGGTGGGGGCCCGCAGGGAGGCAGTGCTGGGGCAGGAGCCCCACTGGCCACTGGGGCCGGGCCCTGCTGCAGAGAAGGGAAGGATGCCGCGCAGCAGGCTGGGTGGTCCAGTGGCCTCCACCCCGGCTGCAGAGGGAAATGGCCCAGAGGCCGAGTCCGCTGCGTGGCTGGTGGTCTTGGCCTCGCTGGAATTGCAGCCGTGTCTGAGGACTGCAGCTCTAGCCCACACAAGGGCTCGGCCCAGGGACCATGCTGTGTGAACCCCCAAGCCCTAGTGTGGACCCCCCAAGCAGGTGAAACCCCTGCGGCGCGGCCCCCACACACCTCAGACAGTGGAGATCCAGCGGCCAGGGCGTCAGGCGTGGCTGAAGCTCTGCTCCAGGGCGGCCATTCTGAAAATCCACCAATTAACTTCACCTGTAAAGCGACTTGCCTTGAGGGAGTTCACAAGCCCCCACTTGAGAAAAAGTATAGATTTCCTGTTTTATAGTCTGAATAAAGTGCTCATCTCTAGTACATCTTTCCTGGAAAAGTGCAGGTTGTTGTCTGTTTTCAGCTCTCTAAAGCAATCGAAGCCTTTTCAACCCACCGCAGCTGGGGGAGGCCTACACCTCAGCCCCCAGGGCGGGGGTAAGGGGCTGCAGGAAGGCTCTGGGCACCTCGGCTGGAACCCCACGCCCTTCCCGGCTTCCAGTCACACAGAAGCTCCCCAGCACGCTGGCCACAGTGGTGTTGGAGAATTGAGGGAGCTCAAGGACAAGCCCCACGGAGCCGAGAGAAGAGCATGAGCCCCCTGCCCTGGCACCCAGGAGTGGAAGGCACCCTCTGGCCCCTGTGCCCCCATGCCAGGCTCACGGGCTATCAGCCTCACGGGCTATCAGGCTCACGGGCTCTCTGGGAAGAACTCAGGCTCTAGGCTGCTTTGTTCACTGCAGGGCCCACCCAACGCAGCTCAGAGGCTGTTGCTGCTAGTGGCCCTGAACAGGCATTTCCATCACTGCAGAAAGTTCTCGTGGATGGCGCTGTTCCAGGGCCATCGCTGGGAGCAGCTGCCACTGATGCCACCAGAAAACAAGGGGATAGGGACCAAGAAAGTCCAAGGTCCCTAAGCTGCCCCCAAGCTGGGCATGCCTGCTTCTGCACAAGCAGCATGGCGGGTGTCTCTTCCGTTTCGCGTGGGTTTGTAGGTGGTTTATGATCCTCCTGCGCGGGCGTGTCTGTCTGTCTGCTGCCGCCTGCTCGGGGGAAGGTCAGCTCTGGGTCACAGCGATCTGCTTTATCGGAAGGGGCCACTTCCCAGAGAAACCGGCCTCTCTCCCTCAGAACTGGACCCACTGAGCTCAATCAGGTGAGCTCAGACACAGGGAGACCCCCAGAGGAGCTGGGAATCGGCGCTTATTGTTATGGATCAAACAACCGAATCAGGTCTGCGCCAGGGACAGGACGGGAGCCTGGAGAAAGGGGGCCTGAGAGGAGGTGGGGGAGGCACCCCACGGAGGGAGGCCGAGCTCGAGGCCCAGAAGACGGTGGGTTCCTCCAACCCTCTGCAACACCGGCCTGTCCCCTGGGGTGGCCAGGCTACGGCAGAGGCCCTCACTGTACATTTGTTTGCACAGTAGCCCTGCGGACAGAAAGTTGGGCGCAGGCTGCCATCTGTGCTAACGCTACCTATTTCCTTTCAGAGGAAATAGGCCAGAGCGTGATGAACGTTTAATGATAGAGCCATCGAGCCACATGAGAAAATGTCTCATGACTCGATGTCACCCTCTGTCCCCTGAACACTAAGTTAAATGAGGGATGGGGAACTCCTGCTTTGGATGGCCCTGATTTTGGAGATACTTCGAGTCTTTAGGTGACCTAAGTGTCGCCTGTTGCTGTATTCACGTTTGTGCAACGCTGCTCAGTTCAAGGCGCTGCACGCCAGATAAAACCAGAGTTCACTGCGGACACGAGAGTCATCTTTCCCAGTTACTGGGCTAGGCAGGAAACGCAGTCCACAGGGAGACGACCGCTCGGCTCCCCTCGAGAGAGGGAGTGACAGTTCCCTGCCCACGCCGCCCCCAGATCATCCTGGGTGTCCCCCACATTTGTCCTCAGCCCAGCTGGGCCTGAAGGCCTCTGTCAGGCATGACGGTTTCTGGCAAGACCATCGGTGGCGCCAGGCCCGTTGGTGTCCACGATCAGACTCGTGGCTCCTTCATACCTGGTCCAGAACGCCAGCGCCGAAGACGGCCTCCTCCTCGGGGCGCTCCTCGTTGGCGACGGCCAAGCGCACGGCACCCACCATGTGCTGTGCCTCGGTGGGGAGGGCACAGTGTGAGTGTTCCAAAAACTTAGCCACCAAAACCCTGGAGTCCGCATAGGCCTTGCTGTCCACTGAAGAGCGCGGCCGCTGTTTGGAGGCTGCCGGGAAAGGCTCCGGTGTTGGCCGTCCGTCAATTTTCCAGGTATCTGGGTCCCCCGCTGGTGAAAGCTGGGCCCGACAGGCAGCCGTGGCAGAGCGAGACATGGAAGCTACAAATCAAGGGAAAACATGCAATGTGAAACTCACTGAAAGCAAAGTAAAAGAAAGGCAGCCGTTGAAGAAGTTAACTCAAAAGCAAAGGACAGTCTGCCCTCGGGAGGAGACTCCTGCTGGGGTTTCCGTGTTCCTGGGGCTGGCGCTCTGGGCACACCCGGCCACCCGCATCGCATCTCTCCTCCCCTTCTCAACCCCAAGCTGAGCTAGTGTCAGCCTCCAGGGGCTGCAGCCTTCAGGAACGAAGGCCTGGGGGGGAGGGCCACTGCAGCAGGCAGGAACCTGTCTTCCGCCCTCTGCTAGAATCCCAAGGACACAGCGGCTGGTCCCTCCCAGTCTTCTTGGCTCCACGACCTTTGCCCCCCTGGGTCTGATCTCTTGCTGGGGCTGAACCGTGGCATCTAGAGACAGGGTCTGCCTTAAGACCAGAGTTGGGGTGGCAGAGGGAACATGAGACCCCCCCCATCATGCCAGGTGCAGGCAGCCACCGCCCAGTGCCCTGCTCCACTGCCTGCCAGGCCAGAGGCTGGGGACCTGGCTCCAGCTCCCCACAGGGCTGACAGCCTCTCTGCATGACCCACAGGCTGGACACTGGGCTGAGGGTCCCTGTGAGAAGGCCAGCTCTGGCAATCAGTGGCGAGGGATGCCAACAAGGTCCAGCAAAGGCCCGGCTTGCCCAGCCTGAGCTTCACGCCACACAAAGTTGGCACATTCTGGGTGGTCTGTTCTGGGGTCTTGTTTGGTGGCGACTGGCAAGCCTAGCAATTAAACACGAGAAATGCAGACACTCCCAGGTGGGCCCATCGCCCGGATGAAATCTCATAAAGTGGGCTGAGCAGCCACATGCGTGTTAAATTAGTGCTAGCCCTTGAAATAAGCGCACAGAGAGAGAAAAAGGAAGAGAAAAGGCCCTCAAAGCCAGAGAGTGGGCAGCCCGCGTTCCCGGGGATGGGGTGAGGAGCTGCATTTGGAAACAATGTAGCCAAGGACACACCAAAACCCGCCCCACCTCCCAGCAGCTGCAGTCAAAGCGCTTTAGAACAGAGGCATCTCACCGCTCCCCGGCACAGCCTCAGACAGCCCTGCGTCCAGGTCCTGGCTACACAATGGCTTGTGTGAAGAGGCATCGCCTTAACCAGAAGGAGAACTCAGTGAACACATGAAAGGGAAAAAGGAATTCCTGAGAAAGCGATCATAACTCGCCGTGACTAAGACATGTATTTTATATGGTGAGCAAGCAGGAGAAACCTGCTGGGCTGACGCCCACCCAGCGGTGGATCAGACGGGAACCGCCCTGCAGCTGGCCAGGCCTGCCGTGCATCAAGTGGTGTCCCGGGTCCTACCCCGACACAGTGCAATGGGCCGGTGGCTCAAAGAAAGCCCAGCACCCTTCAAGGGAACACCCACCTGCACTCGAAGGGCTCCAGGCACCCTGGAAGGCACTGCCTGTGGCGTGCAGATCAGCCTAGCCAAGAGGGGACAGCGGTGTCAGGCAGGTGTGTGGGTGCCGAGGTGTGAATTTCACTGAGGGGGACAGGCCAAACAAAGCCATCAGGGGCCACAGACTGGACCCATGAGCCCCTCCAAGTACAGGGTATCCTCCTTCAGACCTCAGGGAGTGAATGTGAGCGTGGTGGAGAGAGGCTCTGGAGCTCTGAATAAACCAGCAGAGGCGGGTGTTTCAGAAGGTTCGACGGGACTGTCTCCCTGTGAGCCGGCAATGGGATGCAGGAGGGAGAATGCAGAGATGACCGCAGCCAGGGAGTCCACACGGGCCAAACCTGGTGTTTCCACCAGGAGGGCACCTCCAGGCAACTGGCTACTGCGGGTCCCGGTTCCTTTCAGGGACTCGGTTCGTCCTGGCACAGCCAGGCTCCAGTAGGGGTCAGCTGGGCAAGACCATCGAGGGGAGACTGAGCCAGGACCCGCCGCGCCCTCTTCGGGGTTCCTGTACTTCCCTACCGCAGTGGCATGGAGGTCAAAGGTCCACCAGTCCTTATTGGCAGAAACTGTGCCTCCTCTCAAAAGACGGCAATGAGGGCTGGGTGTGAATTCTCCAGCCCGGGGGGTGCCCAAGACTCTGGGGGATTAGTGTGAAATGCAAATTCCTGGGCTGCTGGCCGCAGGGACCCGGTGCCAGGTCCTGGACTCCAGGGCACTGCCCATGGACACAGTCGCCTGGGGCGATTTTTGAAAGCCCTGGGCTATGTGGAGAGTGCTGCCAAGGTGCCTGGGAAGTGCTCCTGAAAAAGCACCCGTGTCTGCCTGGGGTGGCTCCAGCCGATGACACCCCCATACCCAGAGCTATCGTCGGGGGTCATCTGTCCTGTGCAAGGCTCTAGGCCCTTCCTGGGCCCTGGAGCACATGTGCAGCACTCACAGCTAATGTCCTGGCCTGCAGCACATGTGCAGCACTCACAGCTAATGTCCTGGCCTGGAGCACATGTGCAGCACTCACAGCTAATGTCCTGGCCTGCAGCACATGTGCAGCACTCACAGCTAATGTCCTGGCCTGGAGCACATGTGCAGCACTCACAGCTAATGTCCTGGCCTGGAGCACATGTGCAGCACTCAGCTAATGTCCTGGCCTGGCCCCCTGGCCCCCTGAATCCTTCCTCCCCTGCCAGAGTGACAGCCCGGTGGGGTGCAGAGGGGCCCTGGCTCAGGGGTCAAGACCACATTCCCAGTGTGGCCCCAGACAGGATTCGCAGGGCCGGGCCTCCACTCTCAGGGATCACTGAGACCTGCAGCGTCCAGGGAAAGCCGTCCACACTCTGGGGACTTGGGGGAGCCTGGCCACCCTACCTGCCATGCCAGATGTGCACGAGGTGGGGTCACTGGTAGAGCGGGATACACGCCCGGGACCTGGCTGCACCTGCGAGCCCATGCCAGGATCCTCTGGAGACACGCAGCCAGGGTGAAGGGCAGATTCGGAGGGTGCTGAGGCGCCCACAGGGCCATCGGGGGATGGGCTGGAACCTGGCGTAGCAGTGCCCTCAGACACCAGGAGGCTCGTGCTGTCGGCTGGTACTGCAAGAGAAGGGATATGGCATTAGGGCAGGTGACTGCAGGGGACGCTGGCATGGGACAAGGCCTGCCCCTCAAACTGCAGACCTGGATGAACTCTGAAACCCTGGGGGTGTGGAAACACTGAGTAGGATGGACAAATGCTGCTCTGTACTGTTGAAAGTTGGGGGCACCGGATGAGCTCCCGGAAAGCATTCCAGGAACGGCATGGGTCGGGGACTTAGACCCTTCACACTACACAAGAGACTACAAGTCAGAAATCAGACGCTTTGGTCTGGGTGAACAGGGCCGGTGCAGGGGTACACAGCAGCTCCGAGGGACATCAAGCCATCCCCGACGGGTCCCGGTGGGCCTGAGATCTGGCCGACCCATGCAGGGGTGCAGCCCCGGGCCTGCAGTGCAGCCAGACAGGGTGGTGCAGGCAGGTGGGGCAAACTCCGCCCACAGGACACTGGCCTTGGCTCTCAGAGTGTGGGTGCCAGGCCAGCAGCAGCAGTAGCCTTGCCCTGGGAGCGAGCCGGGAATGCAGACGCTCAGCTGGACCCCAGACCCACGGAAGCAGAGACCCTGGCACTGGGCCCAGCCACCGGGGCTGGAGTGAGCCCTCCAGGGAATTCTGATGCCCTCCAAACTGTAAGGACTGCTGCTCTGGACCGGGATGCTGGTCAGGGCTGGGCTCCGGCCCGTCACCACTCCACGGGGGCTGGATCGGAGTCTGTTTTAATGCCACCTCCACGGGGTGTGCATGCACGTGACAGCGTGATTAACTGCTCCTGCACTCTCCCCTCCAATCACCAGGTGCCCTCAGAGGCCCCTCCCGGCGCTGGAGTGGAGTTGCCTGCATGGGGGACACTTCAGAGATCACAGAAGCCTGAACTCCTCCAGGCGCGGGGGCTTCGGGTCTGCTCCTGGCATCCCTTTGTTTTTCCCTGCGTCTGAGAGCTTGCCCGTGGGTGACAGGCTTTTCACGCCACCTTCCACTATTCATCCTCACTGCCCGTCTGTTACCCCCAGCTTACCCCCACCCCACAGCTGCAGAAATGGGCTTAGACAGGGAAGGGCTGAGGGTCACACAGCCACCAAGATGGTCCTCTACTCAGGAGAGTCCTGACCCCTGTACCCCGGCAGGAGCCTGGGTGCTGAAGTCTGGGTCAGCGGTAGGGTTCACCGCCCAGGTCACGGGAGGGAGGAAGATGCAGCGCTGCTGAATTCTGGCCGAGGAGCACCCTATTTCCACCTGCCCTGAGATGGGAAACAGGAAAGGGCTCCCTCCGGTAGCACAGGCCCCCCTCAGCCCAAACCCCGGAATGCTACAGGTACGGCCGCCCTGTGACAGTGACTGAGATACACTGTACCCGGGGTTGCCCGGGAACGTCACTGAATGCCTTCTCGAACAGCCTCTGATGGCTTGCAGTGACCAAAGGAAGGACAAGCTTGCTTCCAAATCCCACAACTGCAAAGACGCTGTGCTCTACAACCCCAGGTGGCCTCCCAGACAGGCAGCCCCTTCCTGTTTCTCTTAGATGTCGAGTGAGTGTTCAGCAGAGGACAGAGCGCCCTGGGACGATCATCCTGGCCCTCTGTGGGATCGCAGGAGTTACCTAACGTTATTCTCCAAATCAGCTAGCCCACGTGACCCCTCGCAGGGGCCTCAAGGCGGTGGCTCTCCAGCTGGCCTGGCCTCCGTGCCCTCGCTCCCTCTGCTGTAAAGGGCCCTTCTGCTTTCTCGGAGCCTTAGACCACCTCCCTGGCCCTGGCTCTGCACGTTGACTCCCACCCCCTGTGTTTGGGGATTTGACTGTTACACACGTGTCCTTCAATGCCCTCAAGGACATGACTTCCAGCCTGCGCCCTCCTGCCAGCCGCCCAGCCCAGCCACCTTCTTCAGAGGGAGGTGCCGTGTGGACATTCGCCCGGTAGGTACAACTTTGGCTCTGGAAGGGGGACCCTAGATGGAATCGTGCTCTTCTTCAAATCCATACCCGTCAAGTGAGGAAGTGGGGCAAAGGGGGACAAGCTCTTCCCGGAGAGCGAGGAGCTCTCCCAGGTATGCTGACTGTAGTGGATGGAGGCACGGGAAGAAATGTGGGGAACATACGGGATATTTAATGGGAAAGGCTGCTGCAAACTCCAGCCCCTTAAAGAGTAAGAAATGGAGGGAGGAGGAGGAAGAAGAGGAGAATAGGGCGAGGACACAAAGAGACATCCTTGAAAACAGGAACATCCCAGTTCAGGAGCTGAAAGACGTAAGATTACCTGGAGTGCTGAAGCCAGCACTGGTGTTTGGGTCCCCGGAGCTGGACTCGGCCACCTGTTGATCTACACTTGTAACCTACAGTAAGAAACGGAAAGCGTCAAGGCGGGTGGTCCGTGGGAACGCCGCACAGCAGCCTCCAGTAGTGCAGGCGCTTCAACTGGTCTCCTGGTGGGAAGCGCTAAGAGACGTTCACCCACAGCTCCACTCCTCTCCTCTACATTTAGGAGGTGGGGTGTGAGGGTTCAAGTCGCCCTTGCCAAAGCCAAAGCCTAGTTTTCTTTTTTCTTTTCTTTGAGGCAGAGTCTTGCTCTGTGGCCCAGGCTGGAGTGCAATGGCACGATCTCGGTTCACTGCAACCTCCACCACCCGGGTTCAAGTGATTCTCCTGCTTCAGCCTACTGGGTAGTTGGGATTACAGGTGCCCACCACTGTGCCTGGCTAGTTTTTGTATTTTTAGTAGAGATGGGGTTTTACCATCTTGGCCAGGCTGGTATCAAACTCCTGACCTCAGGTGATCTGCCTGCTTCGGCCTCCCAAAGTGCTAGCACTGCGAGGCGTGAGCCACTGCACCTGGCTGAAAGCCTCTTTTTCTGATCGTTTGCAATCAGAGCGCCCGACAGGGCCACAGGGCCACCTGAGCCTATGAGTTGCACGGTCATTGAGCTTCTGTGGCTTTCAATTTCTTTTTCTTTATTGATATATTTTAGAGACAGGGGCTCACTCCATGGCCCAGGCTGGAGTGCAGTGGTACAATCATAGCTCACTGCAGCCTCGAACTCCTGGACTTAAGCGTTCCTCTGGCCTCAGCCTTCTGAGTAGCTGGGATTATAGGCATGAGCTACCATGCCCTGCTTTTGGATAGACTCTGATTCTGCCTGGAGAGGCCTCGGAATAAGGGGAAGGCTACACCCCCTCTGCTCTCTGCCCCATCTTTGTTCTGCCCATTCTGTGTGGGCCATGATTTCCACCTCGGAGGGCATTAGGGCCTCCTGGATGCGATGTTTGGATGCGATACACACTATACACACGTCACATGGGCACCCCCATGCACCCCATGCTACCTCAGAAAACAATTTGTGAATCCTTGTGTTCTTTCAGAATTGCTTTGGGGATACACTTGCAAATACTGAGCTCCAGAGGAGACTGGGAAGGTGAGGGGGCTCCTGCGGCTTGGTCCGATTCCAGCTCAGGTAATTACATCTCTGCCTCCCTCATCTCCCGCCACTTCAATCAGATAGCTGGTCTCCTTCATCTCTCCTCTTCAACCCGGCTGACACCCGGGGGGGGGTTGGGGCTGCAGCCTTCCCACCCACACAAAGGGTGTGAGCTGCCCCCACGGCGTGGGGCTTGAGAGGGGGTTCCGAGACAAAGAGAAGATGGAGAGCTGCCCAAGTGAGTCCTTTGATTTCACTAAGATGCTTTCGCGTAATGCGGTCCATGCTATTTTTCTTCCTTAGCCCTCTCATTCTGCTGGCAGGGAACCGGTGAGGGGGAGTTCACCCCACTGTCAGCACCCACCTGCCTTTTCACTGAAGTCATTATGTGCCAATAACCAGTTTTGGAAAGCTCTGTCCAGAACCTTCCATGAATCACAAGAAGCGAACAATGCCCTAACGGTTTGTTTCATCCTGTGTCTCTCCTCCCATATCTAACCCTCTCTCGGACTTGCTTTTCTTTTGGATCATAGATGGGTGGTAACTTAGAACTCCGCTGTCTAAAAGAAAATCTTCTGGTAATAAAGAAATGTAAATAAAACAAAAGAAAGAAAATCTACTGTGGGACAAGGTCAGGAGGAAACTGGATTCCCTTCATGTTGTGCAAAAGCGTCACCCACTTCCCTCTGGCTCCTGGTCAAATTTGGTTTCCAGAGGAGACAGCTCCTGGGAGCGTATCTATCACCTCTCGCAAGCAGAGTGTCAAAAGTTTAATTTAAATGTGGCCCTTCCCTGATGTCAGAAGCCACCTTGCCACGCTAAGCCATGGGGAAAATAGCTTACACCATGGGGAAGGTTCCTTTCATACAGCATTTTCGATGAACTATAACAGCACTAGAAAAGGGTGGGGAAGAAATATATTTGTGGCATAGAATTTAAGTTGAAATTTGATTTCAGCGAGGAAGCTCATAAACACAGCTCCTTGTAGAACAGCGGGGAGAGGGCTGTTGACAGGAGATGCTGCGGGAATCACTTCACCCGGATCTTTCTGGTCTGCAGATGTGCTATTCTGAACAGTCATCGTAATTGAAAAATCAATTGGCATTTCCACAAATAATTCAAATGTTACGAAGCGTGGTGGCTGAGATACTTGCATGGAAATTCTGCCCCATCCTGTGGTTTCTGTCTCACTCCTGGGTGAGGCCAACCATTTAGAACCAGATTTATGAAGAGCTGTTCTTTTGTGGCGATTCCAGCAATCATGGAAAATATGAGTTAAAATTTTAGGCTGGTGGCTCAAGGCAAACTTTGAAGACACTTTGCTAACAGATTTTATGTAGATCATAAGTTTTAGGACCTGGTGCTGGTCCCGGACTCTGCTGGTCCCTCTCCCTTCTCATGACTCCTTGTCTCGTGCTCAGGTTTCCTTCCACCCCGCACGCTGCCACCAAATTAAACTCCTAAAGCACCACTGGGTCACACCCAAGACGCCAGACTCCTCAAAGGCACTTCTCCAGTTTGACATCCAAGATCATAAAATATCTGCCCAAATGATTTCAGCCCTGGGGTGCTGAAGCTCCCACATCCAGGCTCCAGGCCATCCTGCCATAGGCCTCAGCTGGTGCTCTGACC
>NW_012105342.1:1136902-1151371 GCF_000951045.1 Mandrillus leucophaeus | reverse complement strand
CCCCAATCACTTCTCCCTCCTTCACACACCCCAGCACCCCGACAACCCCCCCCACATCACCTCCTCCCCACAACACGCACCCCAGCCTACCCAGATCACCAGGTCCAGTTCTTCTGCAGAAGCCTCAAAGAAGTTTGTCTCTGTCCGGTCTCCATATGAGAGTGCCGTGACAAGGGGATTCTGTCCTATATCCCCTGGAGGACCACTGCCATCAGTGGTCCCTGAAACATACACTTGCCACCCGGACAAGAAAATCAAACTGGCAATTTCTCAATCACTTTCGTGCTATCAAAAGAAACTCACTCCCTGAACACTGGCTGAAGAGTACAGCCTCGAACCACAGGAAAGAGAATGGCATCTAACCTAATCCTACCCTAGTCCGGCCTGTGACCTAAGCCGGAAAGGAAGAGTGCACGGCCCATCACCCAGGCGAGTGCTTATGGAGCCCACCCTTGTGGAGGCTGCCCCTCTTGTGTTAAGCCTCTTCCCCAGTGCACCCCCCGCCCTGCCCCAGAGTGGGCTCTTCCCCCACAGAGCCCGCCTTCTGTAGCCTCCTCTCTTCATCCAAACAAGTGCTGAGGGCACATTTGTCCTAACAAGGAGAAGCAACTGACCCCGCCTCGCCCGGGGTGCAGCATCGTGCTGTGAAGGGGCGCTCCTTGCTGACTAGCCGGGGGGCCTTGCTGCCTGGGGAGGGGACAGCTGGTGGCGCAGCTGGCGGCATGGCCTTCCCTCTGTGGATGGTAATGGGCTTCTTTGATTTCCAGACTCCCAGACATGGCCGTGAATTGAAAAGTGCTCCCAGGCCACGGGGTCAAAGAGAGTGGGCCCAAGGGCTCTAGCGGCTCCTTCATCACCAGATGCTGCCCTGCTGCCAGGGGGCACCCAGGGACAGGCCCCGCAGGCGGTCGTGCTGTGCCCCTGCCAGCACGGGGAGCTGGGGGTCTCTGAGCCAACACAAGCTAATTCAAGATCAGCCTCTGACCTTTCAGCTCTTCTCACCGCAGTTCTGGGAAAGAAATCTCAACTGAAAGAATTCCCCAGAGTTTTGGAGAAGGGTGTCGCATTGGTTTCAGAACCAGCCCGATCCCTTCCAATATATTCTGTTCTTCAGAGAAAAGAGTGAAATTGTGACACAACAGGAACCCATTCCTTCCGGGTGCCACTGTGGGGTCAGGCACTGAATGGCACACCCAGGTCTGGAAGCTACTTCCAGCAGAAGCTACTTCCCTTGGGAAGCCAGGACCTGGGCTCCATGGACGGGGGTTCCTGTCGTCGGGAGGCAGAGGGGTCCGAGGGGCAGAAGGGAGAACAGGGAAGCAGGCTCAGAGCCAGACCCAGTTCGGAGCTGGAATTGTGATGGCAGCAGGCAGGGTCACTGAGCAGAGGCGGTGGAGGGGACAGAGCTGCCCCCTCGTCACAAGGCAGCCACGGGGAACCACACACCCCTGCCACCTTCAGGGGTTTCTGGATCCACCCGCCGCCCTGCCCGGTGCCCCTGCTGGCTACAGCGTGGAGCTGCCCATTGCACCCTCGGTCAGCCTCCCCTCTGCCTTCCCAGGGGCTTCCCTCACGGAGGGCCCTGTCCTGGGCCTGCCATCCCCACCATCTAGGTCCTTCCACATCTGCCTGCTGACCTCCTCAAAGGTCCCAGATCCACACTCCCCTCTACCTACCATCCCAGCTTCTCTCCTCCTTACCGAACACCCTGCAAGAGCGATCTACTCCGGCTCTCAAAGCGGGAGCAGCAGCGGCGCTGAGGCTTTGACGGGCATCAGATTCTTAGCCCCAACCCCCCACTTCGATACCCCAATTACTGACTCAGGAGCCCTGGGGGTGGGCCCGGCCATTAGGATTTGATTATCAAGTTCCCCAGGGGGGGACCCACTGGTGTCTGAAAACCACAGCCACACCTGCGCTCCCCTGTGCATGTGCCGTTCACTCCTTTACCTGACGTGGTCCAGCCCTGCCCTCCATCCCATCAAAGCTGCTCTGCCAAGGTCACCAGCAGCCCCTCCACAGTAAGCCACGTGGCCCTGGGGGTTAGCTTCTGGACAGCACTGGGCCCACTGCTTCCTTCCGGAACTGCTGGTTTTGGCAAATCCAGGCTCCTGGGAGCCTGCCTAGTGCCCTGTAACCTGTCGTGTGTGGGGGTGCCATCGCCACCTGCAATGGTGTCGTTCTGTGGGGCTCTCTCTCTGTCATTTCCCAGGCTCCAGTGACAGCGGCAGCTAACTCTGATCACTCTGAACTACAGCTCCTGTCATCTGCTGGACACTCACTCAGAATTCAACCCACCACACCCAGACGGGTCACCACCCACGCACACTCATCTGACACTCTTTACGGACGACCTTCCGTTTGGGGGATACGCTGTGCCTGTCCTTCTTCCTTCTGAGCCTTTGCACAGGCTGTTCCCTCTCTCAGGAGCCCTTCCAGCCCCACTCCCTACACCTCACCTGCCTGATGCCCACCCAGCCTGACCTCCCAGACCCTCCGTGGACCCCCAAATTGGGCCTGATGTCATGGCAGGTACCCCACAGTGCACTGGGCTCCCCTCGCAGTGCTGATGAAACTCTTATCACAGCCAACTGTCTCCACTGATAACACTGATTTGAATTATTTTTATCATAAACAGAAAACTAAACAACATTGGGAAGGCAGAGGTCCCAGCTCAGCTTTATAAAAACATCTAAGAACATCTCCGTTACTGCAAGTTCAGGAATGGGATTTCAGGGCCATGCCCGCCTCCTCACTAAAGGATCCCTCCCCACAGGCAGCCCCACACATCTGCTTCTAGTATCCACAGTAAAAAGGGGGTCCTGGCCAGGGCTCAGGGGTCACTGGCTGCAGCCTGCCTAGCCGCTCTAGGCATTTCAGGGTGGCTGCTCGGGGACTGTCTGCTTGTGTGAGGATGCACTGGGGGCTCATGGCCAGCCGGAAGCTGAGCTGGCCCACCACAAGCCACCCTGAAGGAGGTCCCTGTGGTATATATGAGTCCCCAGGTGCGTGGTGCCTTACAGCGTCTGAATGTGCTGTCCATGTTTCCACAGGGCACGGGGCAGTCGCATCTCCTCCTGTCCTAAGCCCACCCTGCCTGCAATGGTGACCAGTCCTTGCGGGTGTGACCGTCAGCAGGGCTTGTGAGCTTCTTCAGCCAACATGGAAACTGCTGCTCCACCCACAGGGGCTCCTCAGGGCCAGCGCTGCCTTGGTCACTGGTTGGGACAGGGACCAGCATTGCCACCTGGCTTGTGTGCACATGGGCTCTCGGGATCTCAAAGTGACAGTGATATATCATGGATGATATCCTAAAATATGTTTTCCAGTCGCTTGCTTTCTCTCCCTGTATTTCAGGGACACCAGCGAGCTGTCGATTTGGTCTATTTACATAACCCCATATTCCTTGGAGGGTGGGTCCCTGGAGGGTCCCTTGCACTATGGGCCACGTGACTTTTCCAGATGTCCCCATCTCTCTGCCCTGGCTAGCAGCATTCCACACTGAGTCATGACAACAGCGATGAGGAGGAGGAAAACAATACCCCAAAAGGGTGACTGACTTTTGCTGAACTCAGATCTTACTATGTTCCAACTCCTGTTGGTTCCATTACAGACAACATCCCATTTCATCCCATAACCTTGGTACTATTATGATCCCCATTTTACAGATGAGGAAACTGAGGCTCCACGAACACACTGCCTGTCGTGTCAGGCACCATGAGGCTGCGGGAGTGCCTGGCATGCCCAGCTCAGAGAAGGCCGGAAGGACCTGGCGGCTGAGGCACTTCCCTGGCCTGAAACATCTCAGCCTCAGGCCGGACCAGGGATCCAGGGCCGCTTTCTCCCCTCCCCAGAGGGTGGTGATGGCAGTGCGGGATCAAGACAGGCTGGGGCGCCCTGGGTACTTGGTCCATGGACCCAGTTCCACTCCTGGGGGCTCTCCCCTCGGGTCAGGAGCTGTCCCAGGTCCTTCTGCCCGGATCCCAGACCACCCACCAGCACGAAGCTCAGATGCGCCTGGGTTGTGACTCGTGCCTGCAGACATGGAACTGGGGAGCCAAGGGGAAAAGCATCAACCCTGGGTGCCCCAGGCCCAGGCTGGCGTCCCTGCAGGTGCCACTCTCTGAGCCTGTGGCCTCATCTACAGCACAGGACTAATAAGACCAACATCCCACAGGTTTGCTGAAAGGCTTCGAGAGAGACGCATGCGTCTCGGGGCCTCGGCACAGGGTGCTCATGGGTGTTCACTCCACAGCCAGCTCGGACCTGGCGCGGTGTGAGGTGCCTTCCAAGGGCTGGCCGGGACAGTGTCCGTACCATTCCATGGGAACTGGCCTTGTCTGGGGCCCTGGGCCTCACCTGGCTGGGAGGAGGCTGGCCCACCACCGCCTCATAGGGAGGGGGGAGCTCAGCAGGATACAGCAGGCCAGGGCTGTTGATGGCCTCGTCATACAAAGTGCTGAATGGAGACGGAGCAAAGTCCAGGTGGAGGCCCCTGAAAAAGACAGAACCATCACATCGTCATCGCCCGAAGGAGGTGGCAGAAGTGCTGACAGCTCTCAAAGCAGCCAGAGCAGGGGCGGCCAGGGCTTCCCCTCTCCTAATACTTCCCATCATTGTGAAATGAAAGCTTCAGTCACTGGGCGATTTACACTTTTGGTTTTTTTTCTGGAATGACATCAACATTTTCAATCAACTGTACTGACCTGTCCATTAAAATTCAAATCATCATACAGCCAATGACATCTTTCATTAAACTGCACGTTACACAAATGACTGTAACGTGACCGCAGCTTTGCACGTCATGAGAACGTAAGGCAGCGACACCTGTCTGCCTCCGGTTTCTTTTGGGTTGCATTGCAAAGGTGCCACGGGGAATGTTCTATGTCCAAGACCCTCTCCTTCCACTGCCCCTCCTCTGTTCTCACCGCCATGCCTGCAGGACCACCGCAACTCCCACCTCCCAGACACTGCTGCCGATCTCGGTGGTTTCGAGATGTCGGCAGCCAGGGAGACCAACCTCTGGGCCTCGGCGGACGGTGTGCAGGTATACTCTGGCGGGTAATAGGGTGGAGGCGGGAGTGGGGGGATGAACTCATCGAAATCCAGGGTCTGGTGGAGAACGGTGCCATGAGGAGTCACGCAGGCGGGGTTGGCCGGATGTGACCTCTGCGGAAGGAACTGGAAAACAGAGACAACCAGAGTTATCTGGGACATCTTGTGTGGCTTGTGTCTCATTAAGGTAATTATATGCGAGCTTTAATGATCAGTTTGGAATGCCTATAATTTCAGCTGTCAAGTCACAACTGCTAAGCGCACACTTTAAAACGGAGGCTCCAGGAGGAACGCCTCGCCTCAGTAGTCTCAAAATGCTTTGTTGCCCACGCTGTCATACAGAACGCCTCTTTTTAAAGAAAAAATATGGTCCGGGAAGTCTTTCATGCTGTCCCTGCCGCTCCACCTGCCGCTCTGATGACAGTACTCAGAGACTGCAGTCCAAAGGCTGCCTGACGTTCGTGGTTTAAGATGACACTTCGGCTGGGTGTGGTGGTTCACGCCTGTGATCCCAGCACTTTGTGAGGCTGAGGCGGGTGGATCACCTGTGGTCAGGAGTTCGAGACCAGCTTGGTCAACATGGCAAAACCCCGTCTCTAGTGAAAATACAAAAAAATTAGCTGGGTGTGGTGGCGCATGCCTGTAATCCCAGCTACTTGTGAGGCTGAGGCAGGATAATTGCTTGAACCCGGGAGGTGGAGGTGGCAGTGAGCTGAGATTGTGCCATTGCACTCCAACCTGGGCAACAGAGTGAGACTCTGTCTCAAAAAACAACAATAAAAAAACACGGCATTTCTGGAAGTGTGTTCATGAGAAAACACTAGACTCTCCCCTTGAGATGGCCCCACCCCACTCCCAGAATTCCTGTGGTGAATCTGTGGGAAATGCCACATGCTCCCTTCTTGGAGTCCTGCATTGTGTATTCACGTATTAAAGTCTCTGAGAAGGGCTGTGCTGAAATACTCCTTTAGCTGTTTAATACTTTAACCCAGCATTTCTCAAATATTTCCTAATGGGCCCCATTGGACACAGAGTATCTATTAATATTTTGCACTTCTCAGGATTTCACACAGTTTGTAAAGCACTGCTCTGAGGAAAGAGAGACAACTTCATGAGTTCCAGAACATTCTATGGGCCAACCTTGAACACTGAGATGTTGCTTTAACAGCGAGGTGAAATCACTTTAACAAAAATGAAACCCATTTCTGCCTAGTTTTCCACTTCTGAAGGACTAACCAACAGCCAACTGCTTTCTTTCCACCTTCACGTCTCTGCTGCCCAGAGGCCACCTGTGGCGTGAGATGCCTGGGATATTGTTCCAGCTCCAGTCAATGCCGCCCTGTGAGGGTCTACACGGCAAAAAGATACATGCTGCAAACGCTCTGGGCCAGGGGCCCTCCTGGCGCAGGGCAGATGAGGTAAGGAGAGGAAGGGTGAGTGTGTGTGTGTGTTTGTGTGTATGCATGTGTATGTGTGTATGTGCATGTACGTATGTGTCTGTGGATGTGCGTTATGTGCATATGTGTGTGTGTATATATGTATGTGTCTGTATATATGTATGTGTGTATGTATGTCTATGTATGCATGTATGTGCATGTGTATGTATGCATGTATGTGCATGTGTATATGTATGTGTGTATGCGCATATGTGCACGTGTTTGTGTATGTATATGTATGTGCATGTATGTGTATGTGCATGTGGATGTGTGTGTATTTGTGTGTATAGGTGTATGTGTGTCTCTGTGTGTATGTGTATGTGTGTGTGTATGCGTGTGTGTGTATGTGTGTTGAGGGGAAGACAGGGACCCAGAATCACGCCACACAAGCAAGGACAGCTCCATTAGAAAACAGTGAGGTCTCCAAGCACTGTGTCGGGACTGCGGTCCCCAAAGCATTCATGAAGAAGGCATTTGAACGGGTCTTGAAAGATTGGTGGGATTTCATCTAGTGGGTGCGCAGGGAGACACTCAGGCTCCAGAACAGTTGAGCCAGGGAAGGATGTGTTTAAGAAAAGCAAATAGATAAGGCTCTGGAAGTCAATTCTTAATTCTGGGGCACTGGGGAGCTGGTAAGGGTGTTGGAGCCGGGGAGCAGGGGGACTGGAGCTGCGTGGTAGGAGGTGCCTTCTGGCAGCAGGGGTAGGGTGGGCTGGAGCTGACAGACGCCAGGACCTGCAGCACTTTTGCACTGGTAGGGGTGAGGTGACCATTCTGAATGGGGTCAAGCTCTGTGAAATAAGCATGCTCTAGGTTGACGGAGAAAGGCTGGTGGCCGTGTCTAAAGGTATAACACATCACAGGAAAATGGTCCCGTGGACCTCCTAACACACAGAGCACACTCCTCGCCTCTGGCTAGACCGACCCACGGCTGCGTGTGTTTAGCTGTCCGAAGCAGAGGTGAATCATTGGCTGTGAGCAGGGCGCCATGTGCATCTGTCGTCCTCTGCCTTGGAGGCTGTCAGTCCTGATGCCTGCTGCACAGAGCTGAGAGGTAGGGGCGAGGGCAAATGCCCTCAGGTCTAATCAGGAAATATTTTCAATTCGTCTCTATCAGAAATTAGAAAAAAAATCAATGACATACTCAAGCAAAACTAATGACATGCAGACACCAAAACACTTTCCAATTCAAGGCACCATTCCACCAGGAAGGAGAACAAGCATTTGAAGAGGGGCAGAGCTGCAAGGGACCCTCTCCGCAGGTGCAAGTTAGCAGAGGCTGCCACACACTGGAGGCTATGTGAAGGTCAAAGGACTGCATCTGCACTAAGCTCTGGGTCGCCTTGCCGGGGCGTGTTGGCCCCACCTTCCTGGACTCGTTTCCCAGGGATCCTTTGACCTTGACTCCTCAGCTTCCCCAGCCAGAATCCTGCAAGTGGCGCTTGACGTCTCCCCTCTCTTCCCCACCATCTGTGTGTGTTTAATTAGGTCTGGGTGTGTCTCCCGTCCCAGGGTCGCCAGCTCTGTCCTCTGCTCTGCAGGCTGGCGCTGGAGGTCTGCAGACTACGCTTCCCAGGCTACCGTGCCAGGGCTGCGGGCGGGCTCTGCCTGTAGGGGGCGCCAGAGGGCACCTGGCCGGCGGGCGGGGCGACGAGGGAGCTGCGGGTTTCCTGCGCCTTCCTACTTCTTCCCTTCTGTTCCCCGGCTTTGCGGGCTGAGAGCTGCTCTCTGCAGTTATTTCTCTCTCTGTAACCTCTTCTGTTCCTTCAGCCTTCCACACCCAAGTAACCGGCTCCCAGTAACTGTGTTGAAATCCTAAGGGCAATTTCTTTTCCTGGCCATCTGAGGCACATCTATTTTACCCCCCACCCCGTGTTCCCATCTCGCAGTCGCACACAGCGGGTACTCAGTAAACCTCTGCAGAGGAGACGGGCAGACGCCTCCTTGCGGGGCACCTCCACTCAGCCGCTGTCCACGTCCTCCTGGCAGGAGCTTCTAACCTGTGTGCCTCTCTACCTTGATTTTCTGTCTCTGTAATTTGGTCTCCATCCTGCTAGCAGAGCTGTTTTTAAATCAATCTGATGAGGTCACTGCAGTTGAAAAGACTTTAATGAGACCCTGGCTCTCGGAACTCCATCTGGTTTCCAGCTTCCTAACCAACTAGCGCCCCCAACCTCCCCGCTCCTTGAACAAACTTGCTGTAATGCCAACTATCAAACACGTATTGTTCCCTCTTCCCAGCTCCCTACCTTTCACCTGGCGCCTCCCAGTCACCTTCAGGACCCGCAGAAATGCCTGTGACCCTGAAAAGCCAGTGGGTAGCCACTCCTCCCCCACCCGGCCCAAGCTCCAGGCTCTGAAGCCTCGCCTGCATGTTTACTGCCAGGTATAAAGCTCAACTCTGCACCCAGAGGTGGAGGGCGGAAAAGGGGCTCTGAACAGTCCCTTCTTTCCCAGGTGGCTCTGCTTGCTCTGATCTGTGACTGCCTTCTCCGATCCACGTGGTGACAAAGGTACACCTGTGTCTGGTGCCCAGCTGGGGCTCACGCACCTGACATGAGCATAACTAGTGCCTAGGGCTGTCCCCGCACAACAGGAGTGAGGATTTGAGATCCTGCTGGACAAGAGCCCCTGCTCAGTCTGCTCTGGGGAGAGGGTATCCGAACCCAGGTGTGTCCTGTCCTTCCGGGTGCATGTGGAAGTGATGGAGGATGAGAACTAAGGCTACCTGGCCTTGGGCAGCGTCCCAAAGCCCACTTAACACAGAGCCCAGAACATTTCAGTCTATCCACGCAGCCCAGTCTGGGATCTGAGGGAGAGCGTGACGAGGTCAACCTGCCTGGGACGGGGAGTCAGACCTCAAGCCAGTTGTCTCTGGGCCCTGCACTGAGGGCCCACAGGATGTGAACACATTTCTGACCCTGTGAGTCTCAGTCCCCTTCCCTGAGAAGCACCACTGCTCAGTCACAGACCCAGACAGCAGCGCTGTGTGGCTTAAAGGCAGGCTTGGATCATCAGTATGAGTTCGTCCAGCCCATGCCTCCATCTCCTGCCATCGGGAACAGGGAGGGGCAGGGCAGGCGTCAGGGGTCTGTGGACAAGGGCTTGGGATCTCCAGGAACACTGTGGAGCTCTGAGCTGCCCGCTCCTCCAGGTTCCAGCCCGGTCTGCTCACCTCCCTTTATATTCAGTGGTTTCCTCCCCAGCACTCACTCTTCCTGCTCCCTCTACCAATGTCCTCGCCACATCCTGCCTCCTGAAGGGAGCACACACACCTCCGAGTTTTTCCAGAAAGACTCAGAATTACAGGGAAGGGACCTCTCCCTCTGCCTTCCTTAGACTTGGTAGAAACAACAGGCTTGTTACTACCAAAGTCTGCTGAATCAACTTCCTCCTGGACAGCCCTGCAGATGACTTGGAGCTCCCGCTCTGTGCTCCAGACCCTGGGGAGAGCCCGCCCTGCGGCTCCCTGGTCCTGCCGCCTCCCCCAGGTAGGTTCCATGCCCACCCAGGGCTCCAGGTGCCTTACTGCACAGGGTGAGGCCTGTGCTCATTATTACTGCGATTGCATAAGGAAAGAGGGATGCAGATAGGAAGAGCTGCTCGTTCTGTGAAAACCAAGTTGAATGCTTTGGAAAGACTCGATAAAGGAGGGCAGCCAAGCAGAAACCACTGCCAAGTCAAGTCCAGGCAAGGCAGGTCAACGAGCAGAGGAGAATCATAAAAATCTGAGGAAGGTCTGTACTTCCCCTGTCGCTTCCCCTGGCTGGCTCCACTTTAGAGGAACTGAATCTAAAAATCATCGATGGTGCGATTTCCATGAACTTTCTCCAAGAAATACACCCAGACAGGCCAACAGACCCATAACCAAAGGGATGACCACGACCCCAGATGAGATAACTGGTGGACAGATGCTCATTAGCATATTTAACATTAAAGAAAAACGACTGTGTGTCCACGTCATTTTGATGATTGTCTGCATGAGCTGTTTAGATAAGCAGCTGCCCGTTGCTCCTGGTCTGATAGGTAAGTAGCACCTACTGTCCAGGGACAATCCTGTGCAGCCCAGGCCTCAAGGACCTCAAGGTCACTGTGGGTCCCCGGAGCGCCCTCTGCAGCAGGTGTAGCCAGGGCTGGGGTGAGGCGGAGAGAAGATACTGGTGAACTTGGTGATGTTGTGGCTCTCATGGGGTGGTGTCGTGTCCCTGACCAGCCAGCACCACTTAGCAGCTCCATGGGCAAACCCACAGTTAGCACACTATGGAAGGCACAGTGCCCCATCTGCTGTCTAAAGGAGGTCACCTCTGTCGGGCGGACAGCGACCTAAATGACAGTCATGAAAGATGAAGTTAACAAGCGCATGCCTAATGGAGATACATGTCATAGTAGATGATATTCCTGAGGCTGCAGCAGCTGGCAAGGAAGTAAGTGAAGAAGAAAACAATGTAACAGAAAAGTGGAAGAATGAGATAACATTTAAAAACAAACAAACAAAAAGATTACAGAACTTAAGTGATCAAAAATCTTTTCCGCTAAATGATGTCAATCAACCACACTGTATCATCAGAATGTCTTTTCCCGATTTCCACACATATTAGAGCAGCTCAGCTTCATCAGGTCTGACAATAGGCAGGACGCTTTGCTTCTCATGGATACAAGCATGCATTATGTTAGTTCCATCGGCAGTTAATGATCCCAAATTGCTGATCCACAGAAGTAAGATGGGAGTTTCAGGTTCTTTGGAGGACTTGTTCTTGCTATTTCTAGATTCCCACCAGCACTGGACGTGTAGCAAAGCCCATGAGATAATTGCTGACTGACTGAATGAATGAATGAGCGAGCAAAGAAGTGAACACATCAGTAAACACAAAACCGGGAAGCTTCCTGAAAAGCGGTTATGGCTGGAATTTGGATCAATTGTGTAAGTTGTCAGAACATCAGTCACAGTAGAAATCACAGCCTGGGTCCTTCCTGCTAACATGGAGGAGCAGGGAGACGGGCTGGGGAAGTGGGGCTGAGACCCGCACAGTGGAGCAGAGTTGCCAGGCTGCAGGGCTGCCTCGGGGGCAAATTGGGAAGAGGTGCTCCTTCCTGTGGGAGGCCAGGGCATGACTGTCATCCCCTCAGCCCAGCACCCCTCTGTAGGCACAGCACAACAGGGCACCAGAGAAGGGCCGTGGGGGCTGGAGCTGGAGCTGGAGGGGCTTCCCACAGGTTCTTTCTGAGAAAAGAAATTAGTGTCAGTTGATCGGGAAAGGGTGGGTGAAGGGCTTACACCCTCTTGCCCACAGTGACCTTCCTCCCTAATTATGCTTCTTTCATAAATTAGTGCTTCTCACTTTGAAGGTCGCAGATACAGATAAACACCAGAAATGAAGAGTTAGTACAACAAAAGCCACAACTGAATGCAAGAAATGAAAACCCGCTCAGAACAAAGAGGCCAACATAGGGGAAGGTAAAGAACACAGAAACGGCAGTGAGCAGTAAAGCTCTATAAAGCTAAATCTAAAGGTGATTTAAGATGTGATGGGATGCTGTGATTTAAGGGCTCAGGATGAGTGACATAGAAAGGACATCCCAAAGAGCTTACACTCTAACACATTTCACCTGGAACTAAATGACTAAATGCAGGAAAACCCAGAAGCTGGCCATGGTGTGGGAGGAGGAGGGAAGTGACACACTCCAAAGACATGACAGGGTAAGAAGAAAGTCACGTTGAGGAAAGCACAAAACACCAATATACACAGATGCCAAGAGACGCCTTCTTCTCTGGGACTAGTGGTTGCCTGGTTATTGAACAAGAAAATTATTTAAAGTGGGGAGTTTCACACACAGACACACACAAACATAAGACATACATACTAAACCCATTTTACTTTAACTTAAATCCTGTATACATGGACAAATTCATAGAAAGACACAAACTACCAAAACAGACTTCAGAAGAATAGAAAATATGACAAGAGATTGAAGCTTCACTGGTGAACTCCATCAAATAGCTAAAGAAGGGCCGTGCATGGTGGCTCATGCCTATCATCCAAGCACGTGGGGTGCCGAGGAAGAGTGGGTCACTTGAGCCTACGAGTTCAAGACCAGTCTGGGCATCATAGAGGGACCCTGTCTCTACAGAAAAATTAAAAAATTAGCCAGGCATGGTGACGTGTGTCTGCAGTCTGAGCTACTTGAGAGGCTGAAGTGGGAGGATTGCTTGAGTCCAGGAGGTAGAGGCTGCAGTGAACCATGATCGCACCTCTGCACTCCAGCCGGGGGGACAGAGTGAGACCTTGTCTCAGGAAAAACAAACAAACAAACAAAACATTTAGCCGGACATGGTGGCTCACACCTGTTATCCCAGCACTTTGGGAGTCTGAGGCGGGTGGATCACCTAAGGTCAGGAGTCCAACACCAGCCTGCCCAACATGGTGAAACCCCATCTCTACTAAAAATACACACACACACACATAAATTATCTGGGTGTGGTGGCACATGCCTGTAATCCCAGCTACTAAGGAGGACGAGGCAGGAGAATCACTTGAACGTGGGAGGTGGAGGATGCGGTGAGCCGAGATCAATCCACTGTACTCCAGTTTGGGTGACAGAGAGAGACTCCATCTCAAATAAAAAATTAATGAACAATTAATACCAATTCTTCAAAGCAATCTTCCAAAAAACAGAAGAGGAAGAAACACTTCCAAACTCTTCTATTACTATAAAAAGGATTACATGTCATGACCCAGTGGGATTTATCTCGCGAACGCAAAGTTGGCTTAACATCAGAAAAATCAATCTGTGTAATTCAACATATTAATAGAACAGAGGACAAAAACCTCACGGGCGTCTCAACGGATGCAGAAAAAGCATTTGACAACACTCAACTTTCTTTTTTATAAAAAAGACCCCACAAACTAGGAATAGAAGGGAACTTCCTGAATCTGATCAACAGCATCTACGAAAAACCCACAGCTAACATACTGCTCAATGGTGAAAGACTGGAGGCTTCCCCTAGATACAAGCCAAGAAAGTCTGCTCTCACCGCTTCGATTCAACATTGTAATGGAGGTTCCAGCCAGGGCAATTAGGCAAGAAGACAAAATAAAAGACATCCAGAGTGAGGTAAACTGATTTCTATTTGCAGGTGACATGATTTTGCATACAGAAAGAATCCAGAGAAAAACCCAACAATAAAGCTCATAATGAGTTCAGCATGGTTTCAGGATATGAGATCAATATAAAAAATCATTTGTATTTCTATATATTAGCAATGAATAATCTGAAAATTTAATTAACATAGTAATTCCATTTATGACAGCATCAAGAAAAATAAGATACTCAGGAATAAATTTAACAAAAAAGCAAAACTTGTACACTGAAAACCGCGAATATAACTGAAAGAAATTAAAGAACATCTAAATGAATGGAAGGGCACCTCATGTCCATAGGTTGGAGGACTTACTATGTTAAGATGACAGTACTCCTGAAACTGATCCACAGATTAACACAATCCTTATGTGTGTTAATGGGGAATTGTATGACAGGTGAATTGTATGTCAAGATAGCTGTTACCGGATCCCCCACCTCACAGATCCCTGGTAAAAGAAAAAACCATTTACACAGCGTCCCTCTGAATCCACAGGGAATTGCTTCCAAAACCTCTTCTGCCACTGGATACTAAAATCGGTGGAGGGTGAAGTATTTTACATAAAGTAGTGTCGTATTTGGACATAACCTACACACATCCTCCTGTATACTTTGAATCATCTCTAGAATACTTCTAACACCTAATACAACATAAATGCTACGGAAATAGTTGCTACACTGTATTGTTTTTTATTTATATTTTTGTTGTTGTTTTGTTATTTTTATAGTGTTTTTTCCTTGAATGGTGTCGATCCACGGTTGGCTCAACGGGGGCTGACTGTACATACATGGACTGACCTTTTTCGGGGGCTGACTGTACATACATGGACTGACCTTTTTC
>NW_012105342.1:1132892-1136852 GCF_000951045.1 Mandrillus leucophaeus | reverse complement strand
CGGGGGCTGACTGTACATACATGGACTGACCTTTTTCGGGGGCTGACTGTACATACATGGACTGACCTTTTTCTGCCTGAGTAAAGCCTCTTCTCAGAGTCAGTCTGCTGTGTGGGGTGCCCTGTGGTCTTTCCTGCATAGCTGCATCCGTAAGACATGGATCTAACAACCTTTTTCTGTGTTTTTAAAGTGGGGCTAGAGCTGAAAGGCGCTTGTCAAGCAATGTGTATGTGGATTCCCTCTAGATGTTTTTTATTTTTATTTTATTTTATTTTGTTTTTGAGACAGAATCTTGCTCTGTCACCCAGGCTGGAGTGCAGTGGTGCAATCTTGGCTCACTGCAACCTCCACCTCCCAGGTTCAAGCCATTCTCCTGCCTCAGCCTCCTGGGTAGCTAGGATTACTGGCATGTGCCACCATGCCCAGCTAATTTTTGTATTTTTAGTAGAGACGGGGTTTCACCATGTTGACCAGGCTGGTCTAGAACTCCTGACCTCAGGTGATCTGCCGGCCTCCAAGAGTGCTGGGATTACAGTCATGAGCCACCACGCCTGGCTCCTCTAAATTTTTATCAGCATTTATTGCAACCGCCATAGTTGTCTCACTTGCATCTAAATGAACAGCAATATATTCAGCAGCACCCTTTCACCGAACCTTTCCAAAGAACTCAACTGTGTTATACCAGAAACAATTATCTTTCTGCACTCATATTTCCTGGCTTTACATAGTACTAGAACATGTAATTACAACAAATATCACTGGCATAAACGAGTTAGGAATAGCTACAATGTCCCTTGGAAAGCTTATGGCCCAGCTTCTTGGAGCAGAAATGGTGCAGGGGTGAACTGCGGATGCTACTAATAGGGAATGGTTTGCCCAGCCAGCCTGGCTCAAGCCTCCGGCCCACATGGCAGGAGCCAGCCTCCATGTGGCCACCATGTTCCTTCAAATCCCATTCCCACAGAGGAATGGACTCATCCTGTAAGCAGCTCTATGAGGACAGCAGGGCACACACTTCATCTTCTTTACAGCTGAGGAAACGGGGTCCCACAGGCAGTGATGTGCCCAAGATCATGCCAGTCCCACAGGCGCCATGGCCACCCACCACCAGCTCTCTTTTGCCTCCCCCATGACTCTGAAGCCCGGCAGCAGAGGCGGGGTCTCACCAGGAGAGCAGAGCCCTGGGCTCCCACGGCACCCGTCACAGAGCGGAAAGGATGTGCTGGTGGGAAGCCTGATATTTCTGCTTCCAAGCCAGGGGTGTGAGGCAAACTCACCCACAAAGTACTCAGTGAGGAAACAATAGGGCTTCTGAGGGCAGCCGCTGTCGCCACTGCCTGCCCTTCCCTCGCACAGGACTTTCTGCTGGTAAAGAGCCTCGGCCACCGCGTCTGCAGACATTGCTGCGACGTCCCAGTGACAGACTGATACTCCCTGCACCTTTCAAATCAAACAGTTCACATGTATTAGAGATCCCCAGGCCTCCCATTCATTCCACTTCACAGGTGAGGAAACTGAGGCACAGGTAGGTTCGGTGACACACCCAGAGTCACCTGCCTCGAATGCAGAAGAGGTGGGACTCAGACCCTGGCGCTCCTGGCTTCAGACGCATGGCTCCACGGCGGCTCATGCCCCACCCATCGCAACTACAGCGCGTCTCTGCACACTGCTGCTATAATCGTATATGCTCTCATAAACAGAATTTACCTTATTCTTATTTAGTTGGCAATTTTTATTTTAACGCATAAAACCAGGAGAATGCAAACTTTCAGCATTTACATGCCTTTAGTTCTGTAAGTTGGTTGAACTGATGTGATATTTACAGATCAATAGTAAAATCTGCTGAGGTGAGGAGAAACCCCTGGTACTTAACCTTTCCTTTACAGAACACGCTGGAGAAAATTGCCAACGTGAGGCCCCGGTGAACAAGGGCAGAAGTTCATGGTTACTGAATAACTGCTTAATTAGATACCTTTCAGAAAACTGCAGCCTCCCAGAAAGGGCAGCCTGGCTGTGACAGCTGTGTGGATATACACCGGGAGGGAGAGACTCCCGTGGCATGCAATTAGAACCAATGAATTTTTAACGTCTTGGTAATGATGCTCTCTGGCCCTGTATCTTGATTAACTGATGTTGACTGCCACAGGGTGAATGACAAAGAAGAGAACATAAAAACCCCACTATAAGAACCAGCTGCCTTTTCTTGCCTAAGATGCATAAAACATTGCGTGGGAAGCAGGGTAGGTCTCAAACGGGCAAACTGAGAGACAGAGAGAGACAGACAGACAGACACACACACATAGACATTCCTACCCTTACGATATTTTTTCATCAATTTCTCTTTGTTGTACTCAGTAGCATTCTGATCAGTAGGCTGTGTTCCATTCACACTGAAAACAGGAAGAGCCTTCACTATTTATGAGATGTGTATTTATAAATGTGTATTAATAACTCACATATTATAACATGTGTTAGTGAACCATGCTCCTGGCCTCCTTGCTGCCCCTGGGAGCAGCAGGTCTTCCTGTGTACGACCCTGGGCAAAGGGCCAAATGATGGCCAGTGACTGGCCGCTGGAGTACGAGCTCAGGGTTCATTAGCAAATCAAAAATGCACAGGTTAGCAATTTTCCAATTGGAAAAGAACTGATCTTCTAACACCCCTAAACTTCCTGGATTAAAAGAGAATTCTGAAGCCCGAGGAAGGCACCTTGCTTTGGAGTCCAGGGGATGTCCAGGGCTGCAGGAATTTCACGACATGGACTCAAGGGCACATGCCAGGGGCCAACCTAGAGAACACGACAGTGGCAGACCCCTGTCAATATGGAGCTCCAACAACACCTAAAATAAATACATCAGCGGCGCCACATGTGCAGATGCTTGGTCTTCCAGAGGGCAACACAAGGCAAACTCCAGGTGCCATGGACCGTCAGGGGCCACTATCCTTACCACATCTGGCTGAAGTCAGAAGCGTCCACTTCTACACTGGTTTCAAAATGGGTAGAGGAGGAGGGGATCAGTCACTCACCATCTGCAGGACGTCAGAGGAGACCATCTGCATACAGCACATGGCTGTGGCCAGCGCACACACGATGGTGGACAGGACGTTGAGGGCGCACACGCTGAAGAGGAGATCCTGCAAGGAAAGGGGCAGGAGAATGTCAGCCTCATCCCAAAATCCCAGATGGTAGAATCCTTAGACCTCCTGCCAGGGCCCAGAATGAGCGAGGTCGATTGCCATCCATTTCACAGAGGTTTTGTTTTGTGTGTGTCTGTGTTTTCTTATAATCAAAATTGGCCTTTCATAGAAACACATTTGTCTATTCCGTTACAATGATGATCAAAGTATTCATAATACTCAACGTGTTTTACAATTTTGATAATTATTAGGTAGTCAGTAACATGTCTAAGAAAATCATAAGGTGGCCAACATTTAAGGAGGTGGGCAATTTTTATCAATCACAGCCTATAACTCAAGTGAAACTTTTTATCTTGAGATAGTTGTATATTCACATGCAATTGTAAGAAATCCTACAGTGAGATCCTGGGTTCCCTTTACTCGTTTTCCCTCAATGGTAACATCTGGCAAATCTATAGTTCAATATCACAGCCAGATACTGACATTGGTATAGTCAGGATGCAGAACAGTCCCATCACCACATGGGTCCCCCCCATCGTTGACCTTTTATAGACACACTCACCTCTCTTTCCCTGCTCCCCACTTAACCCCCAGTTCTGATCCCCTGTCAATCACTAGTCTGTTCTCCATTTTTTATAATTTTGTCATTTCAAGAATGTTGCATAAGTGGACTGCACAGCATGTAACCTTTCAGAATTGGCTTTTTCCACTCAGCATAATTCCCTTTAGACTCATCTCAGACTTCCAGACTTCAGGACTGTGAGAAGTGACTGTTGTCAGAGCCACCCAGGCTATGGTATTTTTGTAATAGCAGCCTGAACT
>NW_012105342.1:1130380-1132337 GCF_000951045.1 Mandrillus leucophaeus | reverse complement strand
GAGAAACAAAAACTTATGTTCACACAAAAACCTATACACAAAGGTTCACAACAGCTTTATTTGTAATAGCCCCAAACTGGAAAACTGCAATACCAAAAACCCAGATATTCTTCAGTTGTTGAGGATTAAACCATGTGGTACATCCATATGGTAGAATACTACTCAGCCTGTTGGATTTTGGTAAGGGCCTGCTTCCTGGTTGAAGATGGCTAATGTCTCACTGTGTCCTTGCTTAGTGAAAAGAGGGCAGGGGAGCTCTCCAGTGCCTCTTTTAAAAGCGTACTAATCCCATCACGTGGATTCTACCCTCATGACCTAACAACCTCCCAAAGGCCCCGCCTCTATTAAATAATCACATACTGGGAATGAGAATTTCAACATATGAATTTTGGAGGGACACAAGCATTAAGTCCATGATATCTGAGTTTTTAAAGAACAAAAATTTTTAATGTTCATGAGATCCAACTGATCAACTTTTGTTCCATACTTCTGGTGTCAAGTCTAAGAACCTTGTCAAGCCCCAGATTATGAACAGTTTCTCCCATTTTTTCTAAAGGTTTTTATAGTTTCATATTTTCCATTTAAGTCTATGCTCCATTTTTGTTTTGAGATAGGTCTTGCTCTGTTGCCCAGGCTGGAGTCAGTGGCACAATCATGGCTCACTGCAGCCTCGACCTTCTAGGCTCAAGTGATCCTCCCACCTCAGCCTCCTAACTCAGACCACTCATGCATACCAGTGTGCCCAGCTAATATCATCCATTTTAAGTTAAATTTTGAATAAGATGTGAGTTTTAGGTTGAGGTTCCTTTTTATGTTTTTAATTTCATTTTCCAAATGTTCATTGTTAGTACATACAAATGTGATTGATTTTTGTATGTTTATGTGATATCTTGAGACTTTGCTGAAATTATTAGTTCTAACAATTTTTTGAAGATGCCAGGGGATTTTCTATGTAGACAATCAGGCCATCTGGATTGTTTTATTGATTTCCTTCCATTTTGTCTTTATTTTTTGCCTTGTAGTGCTAGCTAGAACCTTGAGTATTACAAATAAAAATATAAGATGACTAAGATAATGAAAGCAGACATCTCTGTCTTGTGCTCTCTCTTAGAGGGTAAACTTCATGGAGTTTTAACAGTCCAAGTGCAATATATCCTTCATCGAGAAGTCTACTCTCAAATCTATGCCAGAAATAGAAAAAAAAAAAAAGATTTAGAATGATAGTATGTCCTTCAATTAAATCTTTTCATATACAAGGGTACAAAATACTGTACACACTCAAAAACCTATCAAAAGCAAAAAGCTACAGATGAATCTTTCACCACAAAGGGATGGCATTAATCAGATTAGTATTAATTATCTAATCAAGGGACTGGCAAGTCCTCGAGAGGAGACAGGGAACGCCGCCCTCACTGACATGCCCTGTGCGTGCGCTAGGATGTGTGCACACAGAGTCTAGCAGCATCCTCAGGGCTTGTTCATGTATACATGAGCCCATGTATTCCAATCTGTAACATCTGCTGGACAGTTCCCTGTTCTAGAGGCATCACTGCCCCATCCGCTTCCTCAGAATCTGCTCATCAGTTCTCAAGCCCACACTGTGAAACAGTAAAGAAGTGTGATTAGGATATTATGGAAGGTGGTTAACATACAGTATTTAAACACTTTCCCAAATTTATAGAACCCTGTACACATGTGAAGACAGAAAAATGAGTCCTGAACTTAAGAAGCGTTAGGCAGAACTGGCCGGGTGTGGTGGCTCACGCCTGTAATCCCAGCACTTTCGGAGGCCGAGGCGGGTGGATCACAAGGTCAGGAGATCAAGACCATCCTGGCAAACACGGTGAAACCCTGTCTCTACTAAAAATACAAAAAATTAGCCGGGCGTGGTGGTGGGTGCCTGTAGTCCCAGCTACTCAGGAGGCTGAGGCAGGAGAATGGCGTGAGCCCGGGAGGC
>NW_012105342.1:1127640-1129190 GCF_000951045.1 Mandrillus leucophaeus | reverse complement strand
GCTCTGTCGCCCAGGCTGGAGTGCAGTGGCGTGATCTTGGCTCACTGCAACCTCCATCTCCCAGGTTCAAGCGATTCTCCCACCTCAGCCTCCTGAGTAGCTGAGTCTACAGGTGCCCACCACCATGCCTGGCTAATTGTTTTTGTATTTTTAGTAGAGACGGGGTTTCACCACGTTGGCCAGGCTGGTCTTAAACTCCTGACCTCAAGTGATCCACCCGCCTCGGCCTCCCAAAGTGCTGGGATTACAGGTGCAAGCCACTGCGCCCGGCCCATGCAACCTGTTTTCACAATTGATTGAGAAAGATACCTTTGCAGGGAGGGCCTAGCACAGAACTAGAGATGGAGTAAACATTGGCTGAGGTGAGAGAGTGGACACAGGGCAGTGACCTGTGACGAGGTACTGGAGAGGAGTCAAGCAGAGACCAGGAGGAGGCATGCAGACGCCGGTCTGAGGGGGACTCTGAAGTTGAGAACAAAACGGCATGGCTGTTTACTAGGGTAGGGGAGTCCAGGATGAGGGTGCACATATAGTAGAAAGATGATTCTGGTGAGTGGAAACATGAGATGCCTGCGCATGGGCGAGAGACGGTGGGAGAGAAGCAGTCTTAAAGAACACCTCAACAGGCTGGGCACAGTGGCTCATGCCTCTAATCCCAGCACTTTAGGAGGCTGAGGCAGGAGGATCACTTGAGGTCAGGAGTTCGAGACCAGCCTGACCAATATGGTGAAACCCCGTCTCCACTAACAATACAAAAAAATTAGCCGGGAGTGGTGGCGCATGCCTGTAATCCCAGCTACTCAGGAGGCTGAGGCAGGAGAAGGTTGGGAGGTGGAGGTTGCAGTGAACCGAGATCATGCCATTGTACTCCAGCCTGGCTGACAAAGTGAGACTCTGTCTGGAAGAAGAAAAAAAAACACTCGAAGTGGTCTGGGACATGTGGAGGCTGAGTTAGCAGTGGTCCTGACCCACTGAGATGCTAGCAAGTGGTTGGAAATTTGGGTCTGGGGCTGAGGATGGAGATCAGAACTGGAGGTGCGGACCAGGAGTCATCCCTACAGAGTTCAAATGTGCCTTCACCTTGTGGATGTCCTTGATGTATCTGCGGGCCCCTGCGTGTCCTCACTCCCCGCTCCAGATCCATCAGACTTCAGGGGCCTGGAGGCCTCCGCAGGCTCCCTCCAGAAGACCGCATTTCTTTGATGAAATTACCATTCTCACCTTAAAGATACACCTCAGCATCGTTTTCCTCTAAGTGACATGAATTTTGTGCTGGATTCTAGATAACTGACAGATGTATCCGTGTGCGCAGCAGCTGGCTGGGTGCCTTTTCTCTCCTGTGAGGAAGGGCTTCTAAAACGTCTTAAGGCTCAGCCAGAAGCTTTAGCACATTTTTGAGCAGGAAGTTGGACTCACTGTAGTCCTAAAACAATCCTGCTGGTGAATGATGTCGTAATTAGAACTCTTTAAGTATATATTTTATATATCTCAGGAGGGCAATTCAAAGTTATAACTAAAATAGCGACTTTTTTTTTTTTTTTTTTTTTTTT
>NW_012105342.1:1126387-1127489 GCF_000951045.1 Mandrillus leucophaeus | reverse complement strand
CGCCCAGCTAATTTTTGTATTTTTAGTAGAGATGGGGTTTTGCCATGTTGGCCAGGGTGGTCTCGAACTCCTGACCTCAGGTGATCCACCCGCCTTGGGCTCCCAAAGTGCTGGGATTATAGGCATGAGTCACTGCTCCCGGCCAACAGCGACATCTCTTAATGTACCATTGCTAAGATATAAACAACACCTTTACTTTGTCCTCAATCTAGAAATTTCAACTTTATTGACCACATAGTCCACTGTCATTTAAATGAATGCCCTTCTAAAATAATATTAATTTTGCATATGCTACCAAATGAAACTACTCACAAACACCAACTCTGACCTTCGTTTGCAGAACGCATCATGAGGCAGTCCTGCTTCATGTCTCACGAAAGGTATTCATTTGAAACACGTGCCGGAAAGACTTTTCCCCTCCAGCTGTCTCAATGCTTGCTGTTTTTCTAAGTAACTGCAAACCACTGGTATTGTGTTTATGTGTTTCTTCAGAATTCTTTTTTGGCTTAAATAATGCCTTTATCTCCGTGTTTTTTTGTTTGTTTGTTTGTTTGTTTTCTTGAGATGGAGTCTCACTCTGTCACCCAGGCTGGAGTGCAGTGGTGTGATCTTGGCTCACTGCAACCTCCGCCTCCTGGGTTGAAGCGATTCTCCTGCCTCAGCCTCCCGACGAGCCGCACTACAGGCGCCCGCCACCACTCCTGTCTAATTTTTGTATTTTTTTTTAGTAGAGATGGGGTTTCACCGTGTTGGCCAGGCTATCTCTGCTTTCTGAAAGTTTTATCAGAGTCCTTTGCAAACACTGAAATCCACATTCTATAAAATCCCTTTACAAGGTGATTCAAAATGGCAAATATGTAAAGGAGGCAGGTCTTTCATGGCTGATATTGAGTTTTGCTGCTGGACATTCTGATGTTATTAGCATTTTGATGTTATTAATGCTAATAAAGTTAAGGAAGTTATCTATATAATGAATGATGTACAGAACAAACACAAGAGGAAAAAATGTTTTAGATACTTAGGCAAAGCTACAAGTGATAAATTATTTTGAAAATCTCTCCAGTTCAAGTAAATTATGGATATCAATAATACGATTAACAGA
>NW_012105342.1:1102961-1125687 GCF_000951045.1 Mandrillus leucophaeus | reverse complement strand
ATTTCTGCTAGTTCATTCAGTAGTTTTTTTCCTATGTCTTCTCTCTTCGAATAAAGAAAGAGGTCCCATGGGAACCCATTATCAGTTAAGATATAATGACAGACGGTATGATGATAAGGAGAGTTCCACAGCATAAAACAAAAGTGATGAGGAAATATCCAGCAATAGCTGTGTACATGCTAGTAATTATAATGGATGGGGGTTGTGCTTTCTCTGAATTATCCTCTTAAATGCCTGCACCATTTATTCTTTATGGCCTTGTGATGGTAGACATTGGTCATGGACCTGACACTCCTCACAGATCTATGTTGGGAGAGGCAGTCTGCCACGGGACCTGAGCATGCCCTCAAGTTCCTGCTGGGTATGCCAAGAATGTAAGGCCTTGACTGCTCTTTGTAGACCCATTTCCCAGGGCTGTGTTTGCACCAAGAAACCTTGAGGAAGGAGGTAACGTCTTCCCTAGACAAAGTGTAGGTTCAGTACAAAGGCAGGGATTCCCCAAGCTCAGTGTTCACCACACATGTGCAGGCATCCATGGTGGGCCCTTAGCATCACCTGAGACCCCAGGGCATGGGGAACTGGCACACACCAGCCTAGTGCTCTGGCTACTGCTTTTGCCATGAGTAATAAAGTCCCTTGTCTCTGAACCAGGAATCTCATGTCTTGTTGCCAGGAAAGTAACAGTAAACAGTAACAGACTAGTTTGTTAGCTTGAAAGTAAGTTAAAAGTTCAGACCCTGCAGTTCCTGGCAGTTTATTTCCATCTCCATCTTGTGAGAACATCAAGAGCAGAGATCAAGTCTTTTGCTACTCTGTATAGTAGAAAATCTCATTCAAAATAGGTGGTTGCTAAATATTTGAAATTTTACAGGCTATCTCATTGTTCTCTTCTGAATTGTAAATTCAGACTTGAAGGAAATTATATGCATAATTTCCAAGTTTCTAACCACACACAGAAAATTCACCCTCACCTTTAAATAAAGTAATGCAGCACCCATAGGATCATGGTGGATGGGAGGCAGGACTAGATTGCAGCTCTGGACAGAGCAATGTGCAAGGCTTGCATTGTGAATTTTAGCTCCAGATCGACTGCAAGAACAAACCAGCAACCCTGAGAAGACCTACAGATCTCTGAAGGAAGCCACCTGCTCCTGCAGGACCTGGGAGACACCCCAAATGCTGTGAGTGCCCAAACTGCGGAAGTGGGAAAGGGAGAGCATCCTCTCCCAAACACACACCCCCAGTGGAGAAAATGAAGGTCTGTTTGCGGGAGAAGTTTCCGTCCTTACCTGGAGCTGACTCAATTTAGAGAGTCGAGTGAAATACAGAAGTAGAGGAAGCAGCGGGAAAGGCCCTGGGAGCTCCCTGGGTCCCCAAGCAGGTCATTCCCGCCTGGCACCACAGGGATCCACCAGAAGGGCCGCCAGAGGAGCGAGGGTAAAACTCAACAGGGAGAAGGAAATCTCTAGCTGGAATTTGTAACAATTTGAACAGGGTTAGAAGCCTCCTGGCCAGAAATCCGGGGAGGGCGCAAATCTGGTGGGCAGACTCTCCACAGGCGAGGGAAGAACAAGCCCTTTCTTTTGCAGCTGGGAGATGGGTAGCCTGGGGCAAGTTCTCAAGCCTGTCTCGCCCACTGCCTGAAAACAGACTTGGGGCTGTTGGAGGGGGCATGGTGGGAGTGAGACTGGCCTTTCAGTTTGTGTAGGAGCTGGGTGAGGCCTGTGATTGCCAGCTTTCCACCACTTCCCTGAAAACCTGCATGACTCAGCAGAGGCAGCCATAATCCTCCTAGGTACACAACTCCAGTGACCTGGGAATCTCACACCCATCCCTCCCAGGAGCTGCAGCAACACCCGCCCAAGGAGAGTCTGAGCTCAGATACGCCTGGCCCCACCCCCACCTGATGGTCCCTCCCTACCCACTCTGGTAGCAGAAGACAAAGGATAGATAATCTTGGGAGTTCCACAGCCCAGTCCACCGCAGGTCCCTCTCCAAACTACTACAGCTGACGCTTTCTGGAAAGTACCACCTCCCAGCAGGAGGCCAACCAGCACAAAAATAGAGCATTAAATCACCAAAGCTAAGAACCTTTACAAAGCCCACTGCACACCCCCCACCACCTCCACTGGAACAGGCGCTGGTGTCCACGGCTGAGAGACCCACAGACAGTTCACATCACAGGACGCTGTGCAGACAACCCCCAGAACTAGCCCGGAGCTGGGTAGACTTGCTGAGTGGCCAGACCCAGAAGAGAGGCAGTAATCACTGCAGTTCGGGTCGCAGGAAGCCACATCCATAGGAAAATGGGGAGATTACTACATGAAGGAAACAATCGTGGGACAAAAGAATCTGAACAACAGTCTTCAGCCCTAGACCTCCCCTCTGACAGAGGCTACCCAAATGCGAAGGAACCACAAAACCAACCCTGGTAATATGACAAAACAGGGCTCTTTAACACCCCCCTGCCCCCACAAAATCACACCAGTTCACCGGCAATGCATCCAAACCAAGAAGAAATCCCTGATTTACCTGAAAAAGAATTCAGGAGGTTAGTTATTAAGCTAATCAGGGAGGCACCAGAGAAAGGCGAAGCTCAGTGCAAGGAAATCCAAAACACGATACAAGAACTGAAGGGAGAAACAGTCAAGGAAATAGATAGCTTAAAGAAAGAAACAATAAAAAATCCAGGAAAAATTGGACACACTTACAGAAATGCAAAATGCTCTGGAAAGTCTCAGGAATAGAATTGAACAAGTAGAAGAAAGAAATTCAGAGCTCAAAGAAGGACAAGGTCTTTGAATTAACCCAATCCGACAAAGAAAAGAAAAAAGAATAAGAAAATATGAACACAGCCTCCAAGAAGTCTGGGATTATGTTAAATGATGAAACTTAAGAATAAGCAATTTTCCCGAGGAAGAAGAGAATTCCAAAAGCTTAGAAAACATATTTGGGGGAATAATCAAGGAAAACTTCCCCAGCCTTGCTAGAGACCTAGATATCCAAGTACAAGAAGAACAAAGAACACCTGGGAAATTCACTGCAAAAAGATCATCGCCTAGGCACATTGTCATCAGGTTATCCAAAGTTAAGACAAAGGAAAGAATTTTAAGAGCTGTGAGACCGAAGCACCAGGTAACCTATAAAGGAAAACCTATCAGATTAACAGCAGATTTCTCAGCAGAAACCCTACAAGCTAGAAGGGGTTGGGTCCCTATCTTCAGTCTCCTCAAACAAAACAATTATCAGCCAAGAATTTGTATCCAGCAAAACTATGCATCATGTATGAAGGAAAGACACAGTCTTTTTCAGACAAACGAATGCTGAGAGAATTTGCCAGTACCAAGCCACCACTACAAGAACTGCTAAAAGGAGTTCTAAATCTTCAAACGAATCCTGGAAACACATCAAAACAGAACCTCTTTAAAGCATAAATCACACAGGACCTATAAAACAAAAATACCAGTGAAAAGGCAAAAACAAAAAACAAAAATCCAAAGTCCAAATAGCACAACGAATGCAATGATACCTCACATCTGAATTCTAACATTGGATGTAAATGGCCGAAATGCTCTACTTTAGGGATACAGAACCGCAGAATGGGTAAGAACTCACCAACCAACTATCTGCTGCCTTCAGGAGACTCACCTAACACATAAGGACTCACATAAACTAAAAGTAAAGGAGTGGAATAAGGCATTTCACACAAATGGACACCAAAAGAGAGCAGGGGTAGCTAGTCTTATATCAGACAAAACAAACTTTAAAACAATATCAGTTAAAAGAGACAAAATGGGACATTATATAATAGTAAAAGGCCTTGTCCAACAGGAAAATATCATAATCCTAAAAATATATGCACCTAACACTAGAGCTCCCAAATGTATAAAACAATTACTAATAGACCTAAGAAATGAGACAGACAGCAACACAATAATAGTGGGGGACTTCAATGCTCCACTGACAGCACTAGACAGGTCATCAAGACAAAGTCAACAAAGAAACAATGGATTTAAACTATACCTTGGAACAAATGGACTTAAAAGATATATACAGAACATTTCATCCAACAACCTTAGAATACACATTCTATTCAACAGCACATGGAACTTTCTCCAAGACAGGCCGTATCATAGGCCATAAAACAAGACTCAGTAAATTTAAGAAAACTGAAATTATATCAAGCACTCTCTCAGACCACTATTTATTCCACTATTCTAGTGGAATAAAACTAGAAATCAACTCCAAAAGGAACCTTCAAAACCGTGCTGATACATGGAAATTAAATAACCTGCTCCTGAATGAGCATTGGGTCAAAAATGAAATCAAGATAGAAATTAAAAAATTCTTTAACCTGAACAACAATAATGACACAACCTACCAAAACCTCTGGGATATAAGCAGAGGTGGTTCCAAGAGAAAAGTTCATAGCCCTAAATGCCTACATCAAAAAGACTGAAAGGGCATACACTGACATTCTAAGGTCACACCTCAAGGAACTAGAGAAATGAGAAAAACCAAACCCAGCAGAAGAAAGGAAATAACCAAGATCAGAGCAGAACTAAATGAAACTGAAACAAACAAACAAAATACAAAAGATAAATGAAACAAAAAGATGGCTTTTTGAAAAGATAAGTAAAATTTATAGACCATTAGTAAGATTAACCAAGAAAAGAAAAGAGAAAATCCAAATAACCTATTAAGAAATGAAACAGGAGATATTACAGTTGACACCACTGAAATACAAAAGATCATTCAAGGCTACTATGAACACCTTTACAACATAAACTAGAAAACCTAGAAGAGTTGGATAAATTCTGGAAAAATATAACCCTCCTAGCTTAAATTAGGAAGAATTACATACCCTGAACAGACCAGTAACAAGCAGCAAGATTGAAATGGTAATTACAAAATTACCAACAAAAAAAAAAGTCCAGGACCAGACAGGTTCACAGCAGAACTTTACCAGACATTCTAAGAAGAATCCTTTTGACAATATTCCACAAGATAGAGAAAGAAGGAACCCTCTCTAATTCATTCTATGAAGCCAGCATCACCCTAATACCAAAACCAGGAAAGGACCTAACCAAAAAATAAAACTACAGACCGATTTCCTTGATGAGCACAGATGCTAAGATCCTTAAAAAAATATTAGCTAACTGAATCCAACAACATATAAAAAAGACAATACACCATGATCAAGTGAGTTTCATACCAGGGATGCAGGGATGGTTTAACATATGCAAGTCAATAAATGTGACACACCACATAAAGAGAATTAAAAACAAAAATCACATGATCATCTCAATAGATGCAGAAAAAGCATTTGACAAAATCCAGCACTGCTTTATGATTACAACTCTCAGCAAAACTGGCATACAAGGGACATACCTCAATGTAATAAAAGCCATCTATGATAAAACCACAAGGCAACATAATACTGAATGGGGAAAAATTGAAAGCATTCCCTCTGAGAACTGGAACAATACAAGGATGCCCACTCTCACCACTCCTCTTCAACATACTACTGGAAGTCCTAGCCAGAGCAATCGGACAAGAGAAAGAAATAAAGGGCATCCAAGTTGGTAAAGAGGAAGTCAAACTGTCACTGTTTGCTGACGATATGATAATTTACCTTGAAAACCCTGAAGATTCCTCCAGAAAGCTTCTATAACTGATAAAAGAATTCAGCAAAATTTCCAGATGCAAGATGAATGTACACAAGTCAGTAGCTCTTCTATACACCAAGAGTGACCAAGCAGAGAATCAAATCAAGAACTCAACCCTTTTTACAATAGCTGCAAAAAAATAAAATACTTAGGGATATACCTAACCAAGGAGTCAAAAGACATCTACAAGGAAAACTACAAAACACTGCTGAAAGTATTCATAAACAACACAAATAAATTGAAACACATCTCATGCTCGTGGATGGGTAGAATCAATATTGTGAAAATGCCCATAGTAGCAAAAACAATCTACAAATGCATTGCAATCCCCATCAAAATACCACCATCATTCTTCACAGAATTAGAAAAAACAATTCTAAAATTCATATGGAACCAAAAAAGAGCCCACATAGCCAAAGCAAGACTAAGCGAAAAGAATAAATCTGGAGTCATCACACTACCTGATTTCAAACTATACTATAAAGCCAAAGTTGCCAAAACAGCATGGTACTAGTATAAAAACAGGCACATAGACCAATGGAACAGAATAGAGAACCCAGAAATAAACCCAAATACTTAAAGCCAACTGATCTTCGACAAAGCAAAAAAAAAACCATACAGTGGAAAAGGACACCCTTTTCAACAAATGGTGCTGGGATAATTGGCTAGCCACACGTAGGAGAATGAAACTGGATCCTCATCTGTCACCTTATACAAAAATCAACTCAAGATGGATTAAATTAAATCTAAGACCTGAGACTATAAAAATTCTAGAAGATAACATTGGAAAAACCCTTCTAGACACTGGCTTAGGCAAGGGCTTCATGACCAAGAACCCAAAAGCAAATACAATAAAAACAAAGATCAATAGCTGGGATCGAATTAAACTAAAGAGCTTCTGTGGGGCAAAAGAAACAGTCAGTGGAGTAAACAGACAACTCACAGAGTGACAGAAAATCTTCACAATCTATACATCTGACAAAGGACTAATATCCAGAATCTACAACAAACTCAAATCAATAAGAAAAAAAACAAAGAATCTCAACAAAAAGTGTGCTGACATAAACAGATAATTCTCAAAAGAAGATATACAAATGGCCAACAAACATATGAAAAAATGCTCAACAGCTCTAATGATCAGGGAAACGCACATCAAAACCTCAATGTGATACCACCTCACTCCTGCAACAATGGCCATAATCAAAAAATCAAAAAATAGTAGATGTTGGCATGGATGCAGTGATCAGGGAACACTTCTACACTGCTGGTGGGAATGTAAACTAGCACAGCCACTATGGAAAACAGTGTGGAGACTCCTTAAAGAACTAAAAGTAGAGCTACCATTTCATCCAGTAATCCCACTACTGGCTATCTACCCAAAGGAAAAGAACTCATTATATGAGAAAGACACTTGCACATGCTTGTTTACAGCAGCACAATTCACACTTGCAAAACTGTGGAACCAACCCAAATGCCCATCAATCAACGAGTGGATAAAGGGCCTGTGGTATATACATATGATGGAATACTACTCAGCCATCAAAAGGATTACAGTAACAGCATTTGTAGTGACCTGGATAAGACTGGGAGACTCTTATTCTAAGTGAAGTAACTCAGGAACGGAAAACCAAACATCGTATGTTCTCACTGATGTGTGGGAGCTAAGCTATGAGGATGCAAAGGCATAAGAATGATACAATGTGGGGAATAAGAATGATACAAAGGCCTAAGAATGATACAATGGGGGGAATAGTGGGAGGCGGGAGAGGGATAAAAGACTACAAATAGGGTGCAGTGTATACTGCTTGGGTGGCGAGTGCACCAAAATCTCACAAATCACCACTAAAGAACTCACTCATGTAACCAAACGCCACCTGTACCCCAGTAACTTATGGAAAAAAAGAATTTAAAAAACCGAGTACACACAGTTACAAGCCCTAAATAAATAAAGTAATGCAGTGCAAGACTCTGTACAAAGACTCTTGGTAGCACAATCAGCGTGTGTGTGTAAAATCTGTAATTTAAATTTTCCATGAAATTTCTAGAGTGAGGAGACGCTTCCTGGAGCAGACCTAGGACCGTTTAATTTGTCTCTGTAGAAAGCAGTTATAGTCTACAGAGGTCTTTGTGGCTGGCTTAAATACTGATCCTACAAAAGGAGCTAAAATTAGGCTGTCATATGGAGAAGGTAAGTGATTCACAGAGAAATCTGTGTAAGCTATAATTTCAAGAGGCAAACACCCATTTACAATCCCTAAAAAGGTTGACGGATTTTGGCCTTGCTTTGGCCACGCAGGCACCGCCAGTAACACAAGCGCTGCTCCAAGAGGGCAGGATTGCTCCCCACATGGTGCCTGTCATTTGCTCAATGGCACTTTTAACTCCGGGCAAGGACCCAGGAGTTCACACACACTCTGCAAGGGTTCAGAACTGCACCCTGTGTGGTCATTGGAAACCTGGCTTTTGTCATCTGAAACAATAGCTTTTTACCCTTTAGTGGATGGCTGTAAATTGCCTACATGATCATCTGTGTAAATAATCATAGACTATTTTCTTACAGTTTTAGGAAGTTTTAAGAAAAAAACTATTTGTCATTTTTCTGATATTCAAGGCAAAGTAATGAGGCAAAAATTGTTTCTCTGTGTATATACATACATGTATGTATCTTTGTGTGTGTATATATGAGATAGATTATATACATATATGCATATATACATACAGAAATCTTTCCTATAAATTCTGGATTTCTGAAAACTCACTGTGATCCTAATGAGCCTCTAGCTTTAAAACAATGTTGAACAAAACACCACTTTTAAATATTTGGCTTTACCCTAAATTTATGGGAATGAAAACAATAAGCATTGCCAAGAACATTTTGGGGAAAAAAAGGCTTTGCACACATCAAAATGTACCCTAAATCTACAATAATAGTATAGGGTGGCATCAGTAAAGGGACAGAATAGAGAGTCCAGCTTGAGATCTTGTTACAATAAAAGAAGCAGACCATATTACTTGTGTTGGGATAATTGGCTGTCTTTAAAAAACAAGTAAGACAGATCTAGATGTAAAAAGAAGAGAGGAGAATTCTTCCTCGTGAACCTAGATGCAAAGTCCTAAATAAAATATTGACAAACCAAATACAGCAGCATTTTAAAAAACATTATGACCAAATGTGGTTTATTCCTATATTACAGGGATGTTTTAACATAATGTAATTTATTAATGGAAATCACTACATTAAATGAGAAAAACTATATAACAATCTCAATAGATGCAAAATAGCAATGGTATTTCAACACTAGTGTAAAAGCCTCTAATAAACTTGAAATAGACAGGAGCTCCCTTAACTCAAGGAACCCTACAGCAAACATCTGGAAGGAGACGGGGATTGCTGCCAATAGATTGCTGCCAATATCACTTCTATTCTACGCACAAGTCCCAGTCATTGTAAGAAGACAGGCAAAAGAAGTAAACTGTGTTCAAACTGGGAAGGAAGAAAAACTGTCCAAGATGATACAATTATTCATACCGAAAACTCAATAACATTTCCAAATATTTAGAACTAAATATAATAGTTGTGCAATGTTGCTGCATATAAAATCAATATGCAAAATTCATTCACTACCAACAAACAGCAAGTATAAATTTTTTAGATATGATTTATAATACCAAAAAATGTAAAGTAGCCAATAAATACAGAAAAAGATGGAAAAATGTGTTGAGAACAAATAAATAATGAGACACTGTAGTCATGAATAGGAAGATTCAATACTATAAATACATTAATTCTTTCCAAATCAACTTATAAATCCAATGGAATTCCAACAAAGACCACAACAAGACTTTGTGTGTGTGTGTGTGAGTGTGTGTGTGTGTGCATAGTCTGTGACAGGATAATTCTAAATTCCTCATCTCCCTTCTCTCTCCTCTCCTCCCTGCCGTCCGCTGCCCCACACCATGTAAGGACACAGTGAGAAGGCTCCCCTTTGTAAAACAGGAAGAGGGCATTGATCTCAGACTTGTAGCCTCCTGACTGTGAGAAATAAATGTCTGCTGTTTACACCACCCCATCTAAAGCATTCGTTACAGCAACCTGTCTTAGTCTATTTTCTGCTGCAGAAAATGGAATAACAGACTGAGTAATTTACAAAGAATGTAAGTTTATTTGGCCCACAGTTCCGGAGGCTGGGAAGTGCTAGAGCATGGGGCCAGCATCTGGTGGGGGTCCTCCCGTGGTGGAAGGTGACAGGCAGAAAGCGGAAGTGAGTGTGTGCGACAGAGAGAGAGGCACCAGAGGCCAGACTCCCTTTATAACAACCCACTCTCGCCATAACTAACCTCTCCCATGATAATGACAATCCATACATGAGTGCTCCACCCTCATGACCCAATCACCTATTATTGAACTTGACCTCAAACACTGACTGTGGCATTGAGGATTATGTTTCTAACACATGAACTTTTGGGGGACTATTCAAACCACAGCACAGCCTGAACTGATTAAGAGAGTGGGCTTTTCTATCCTCTATCATTAAACCATCCAAAACACCATTAGTTCTCTGATTGCAGGTCCAGCTGTCCTGGCAGTTCAACATTTCATATTTCAAGGAATGCAGGTTCAGCCATAAACAACACCTGTGACAAAGCCACCGTCACTCACATCCGGGACACTCCGCTGTCTGTTCAGCCCTGTGTATTCCAGGATGTAACATGCAAGACGATCCCAAGCCAGGCACAGCTGTAGTGTCTGCTGTGGGATCCTGTCTCCCTCCTCCCCCCAGCAAGAAAATCAAGGAAGGTTATTTTTTTTAAGGTATTGTTTTTTTCCTTCAAGTTTCTAATTTTGGCACAATGAAAACATTGTATTTGTATTAGCAATACCCAATTAGCAATTTCATGTAAAGGCGATTAGGTACTTATAAAAGGTCTCAAGTACTCCAACTAAATCAGTCACTGGTTAATAACAATGATCCATGAGCTGTTTTCTTGGTTTTCATGTGGAATGATTGGCAAGGAACGCCATACATGAAAAAAGAAAAAAGAAAAAGATCAGCAGCTTTGCAGCTTTAGCCACTATGTGACGTGCTTATCAAAAAGCCACCTAGAATCTTTTTTCGTGAGTTGAAACACTACTGTCATCTATAATCCTGAACGCTAAGGTCTAGAAACCAATAGTGACTGAGGTGTGCAAACAGCCCCTCTTGCGGTGCTGTGGGGCACATTTCTTTTAACCTTAATTGACTTCAATTACCGTGCTTCATCTCCCATGGCAAAATAATTCCCCAAAGAAACAAAGAGCAGTAGAGTGTTTTCACTCATGAAACAGCCCGTAATGTACCTCTTTTGCTTAGGAATTGGAAGCCAATTAGATTTGAGCCTGCTTGAAAGAAAATCCCATCACTGAAGAATCCATTCGTGGGCCCTCCAAAATCCACACAATCTTAAGGCCAGGGACCAACTGGATTTCAGGAATAGGATCAAAAAAAGCCAATTACATCTCCATTGTGATGTACTGATTTAGCTTTGATTGTGAAGGACGGTAATTTATTGAGTAATTTATCTTGCTAATCAATGTATTAATCCACTGTCCAATCAGCACTTCTCTCATTCAATTCCAAGGAGCAGGAGTCCTAGATGGTTGGAAGTGTCAGAAGGGAAGGGAAGAGTGTCTTCTAGTGTCTTGCCCAGTAACTGTACAGGGCTGCACACTCCTGGGGAGGGGGAATGAGGTCTGACTTGGAGCAGGCCAGTGGGGATGGACAGAGAAAAGATTAAGCAGGTGTCCATTGCTGGAGGGCAATAAGTAGAGCCCGGGGTGATGAGAGGTCTGGCGGAGAAGAGAGAGGGAGGGAGGACAGAGAGAACAATAGGAACACAGGGTCCCTTGCCCTTCATAATGCCCTTGATTCTTGTTGAAGGGAAATGCCATGGATGTGGTTGGTGGAGCCTCATCCTTGATCATCTCACACACCCCACGTCCAAATTCTCCCTGGTGGGTTGACCCGGCTGCCAACCTCACCTGCAATCCTCCCAGGGCTCCAGCTCCACCTGCCCTAGCTGAACCTCCCCTTCTCACTCTCACCCGGACTCTGAGGTGGTCTCCCAGCACCTCAGGTCTACTCTTGCCTGTCAGGGCACCTGTTTCAGCGTTAAGTCGACTCTTGTCCCTCCCAGGTTAGTCTGTGAAGGGAGGCCCACCACAGTGACAAAATCTCCGCGCCTGCCCCCGTCCCTAGCTGGCGCCCTCTGCAGCCTATTTCTGCCTCATTTCCACAGAGGCTGTCTCCCATTCTCTCTGCAGACCAGCCCCCAAGTAAACATCATACTACCCTAGTTCCACGCTTATCCAGCTCTCTCTGCTCCCCAGTCCCCCACCCAGGGAAGGGGCTCACTGAACCAGCCTGGGCACGTGTCCACTCCCAGGACAGTCCACTGCAGGAATGGGCGGGGCAGGGTGCACAGGAGGGTGCCGTAAGCTGGGCCTGCTTTCTAAGCCAACCTGGGTGATTGGGGACCCAGTTCACCATGGGGCCACTGCCTAGCCCCTCTGCTTCTACGCGACTATGACAGAAGATGGCACTGAAGCCTTCCCTCTGAGAAAGCTCTCGGATCTTCTTTTGGTCACTTCTGGCTCACACCCCACAGAAGATCCCCTGGACGGAAGCCTCAGCTCTCTTATTTCTGGGGATGTGGCTTTGAGGGTTTCCTCATCACTCTGAGCCTCGATCTCATCTGTGAGGGGATGACTGGCTTAGACTTTAATCTGAAGTGGGTGAACCCCTGGGGCGTTTGGCAGAGGGAAGCCCTCCTGGGAGGATTCCACCAGGGTGTGCAGAGCCGCGAGTCATAGCGAGTGATCTCATTACTGGGAGGTTCTGAATCAGGGGCAGATGGTCGCCAGCACCTGGGAGGGTTGGGGCACCATTCATTTTCTGATGGGTTATCACATTTGGTTTGATTTCAGTCACCGCAGAGGACCAAAATGACTAAAATAAGTAAGTTATTCATCTATAAACATCATGAAGCATTTTCAGGCATTTAACAGATGTAATAATTACCTATATCTCAGTCACTTTTGAAGGGTGACTACATTTTAATTGCTTTATGTCTTATAATCTTTTTTATTAGCAATTATATAAGCAATTGATTGTAACTGTCAGTGAAAACTAGTACCTTGATAGCCAAAAAAAAAAAAAAAAAAAAAAGGTCAAAAAATCCCACTCTTTTATTTAGATGACTGGGGAATACTGAAGAGAAGACTGGGGAAATAGCAGGCTCTATTTTAAGCACTGTTTTAAAGGAAATATAACACAATCTTAACCCTGGCGGGGGAAACTCCAAAGAGTCCTTGTTATGATGGCGAATTCCTAAGTAAAAGCCATCTACAGATGTGACTTGCTTCCAGGTATGACCCCTGATTTGGGGGACATGTCTCTTCCCTTGATGGGAGATTGATTCCCCTGGGTCACTGCATCCCTTGTACATCAAGGTTTCTTTCATGGCAGATGCCACGTCATTTTTCTCTCCACGTATCAGAACGACAACTCATTGCTTGCATGACAACGGAGTGGAAATGCAGGGAGACCTCAATGACATTTTACTCAGCTGACAAGGAAGAGACAAACTGCCTTGTCCCAGGAGTCTATGAAAACTAGAAACACGGCCGGGCGCGGTGGCTCATGCCTGTAATCCCAGCACTTTGGGAGGCCGAGGAGGGTGGATCACGAGGTCAGGAGATCAAGACCACCCTGGCTAACACGGTGAAACCCCGTCTCTACTAAAAATACAAAAAAATTAGCTGGGCACGGTAGCGGGCGCCTGTAGTCCCAGCTACTCAGGAGGCTGAGGCAGGAGAATGGTGTGAACTCGGGAGGCGGAGCTTGCAGTGAACTGAGATCCGCGCCACTGCACTCCAGCCTGGGCAACAGAGCGAGACTCCAACTCAAAAAAAAAAGGAAAGAAAACTAGAAACACCTCCTACTGGGAACTATAAAGCTTTGCCACTACTTTGTAAAACAAGAACTTCTTCCCTACCCAAGGTTATTTATTTCATAGGTAGAATTCATAACACACTAAAACCTTTGACTTGGCCTGCTTGGTATAGAAAACTTATGCATCACAAAATATTCTGCTCAGAGTATACGCACATATGTAATACATGAATTTGTGGTTTATCAATTTTCAAAGAACCTTTTTAAACATGTTTTGATTTTTGTTAGTTCAGACAGTAATCAGTTTCTCGCTGGGCCTCAGCTTGTTCTGAGCATTCAGGTCCACAGTCCTGAAGCTAAGCCAGGCTCCTGGGTAGCAGCCTGGTGTATGTATCACTGCATATGGCGGTGAGAGCCTGGGTTCCGAAGCCAGACTGCCGGCCTGGGATCCTGGCTCCACCTTTACAATCTGCATGACCTGGCGGCGTTATTAGATGTCACTGTGCCTCAGTGTCCTCATCTGTAAAATGGGAATAAATGATACCTACGCCTCACAGCGTTCTTGCAAGGGTAAGATTAGTTTCACAAATGTGCTTCCAGCAATGCTTAGCACACAGCAAGGCTCCATCAACATTAGCTATTACTATCATACACAATTAATCATCTGACCGTCTGATCGGACTGAAAACACAGGTTCCTGCAGATAAATTCAGCAGAAGACTTTCAGGCCTCATGCATGAATGCTTAAGGAAAAGAGCCCTAGAGATTATGAGATGCCCATCCAAGAACATGCAAGAATGCGTTCTGCAGTCTAAACTGATTCTCCAGGGTGCTCCTTGTGTTCAGCTAATGGGACAGGAACGCTGATGTTTGTCCATCTTTTTTTTTTTTTTTTTTTTTGAGACAGAGTCTCACTCTCTCACCCAGGCTGGAGTGCAGTGGCGCGATCTCGGCTCACTGCAACCTCCACCTCCCAGGTTCAAGTGATTCTCCTGCCTCAGCCTCCTGAGTAGCTGGGATTACAGGCGCCTGCCACCATGCCCAGCTAATTTCTTTTGTATTTTTTGTAGAGAGAGGGTTTCTCCATGTTGGTCAGGCTGATCTCGAACTCCTGACCTCATGATCCACCCACCTCAGCCTCCCAAAGTGCTGGGATAACAGGCTTGAATCACCACACCCGGCCTGTCCATCTTTCATTGCTCTATTTTCTGCGTCTTGATCGTCCTCTCTCATGACTACTTCTTTTACTCCCATGCAGGTAAAGCGTGAGTGAAAGTAGTTTGATTAAAGCCCAGGCAGATTAAGGACGAAGCTAAAAAGACTGAAGAGACGCTGGTGGGAGATACTGGCTGACATGCAGAAGTAATTTCAATGATCTTATTAGCCTTTCGCCTCTTGAGTACTTGGTTAATGTTCATAACCAGAAGTAATGTCTCCAATCTGCATTTAACTGATATTCTCCCTCTTCCTTAAAGATACAGGCACATCTCTTTTCCTCAGGTTTCACAGACTAGACAATTCTCCTTAAATGCCTGAGGGCCATGGCACATAGGGGACGAGTGGTTGGTGGGGGCCACGTTCATTTGGCTGGACTGTGGGAAAAGGAGCCCCCACCTTTCCTGATTTATGCAACCAGTAGTTCTCCGTGTGTGCAGCCGGGTGGGCCTCCAGCACAGTCAGTTTGGGGGCCATGAGGGGCAGGCTCTCCTCGATGGTGACAATAATTTTAAGACAGCGGAGGTCAGTACTTGGAAGTGGGAAGAGGCCAGAGGAGAGAAGAGGGTAGAAGAGCAGAGGAGCGTCCCTCCCCATCTCACCAGACAAAGGATAAAATGGAGGAAGGCATAGGACCCTCTGCCAGAGAAGCCCCCAGGAATCGTGGCATGTGCAGGGCAGGAGCCACGGGCCCCACTTCATGCCGAGGTCCTTGTCAAGCCCATGGGCCACAGACCCTGTTGGATGGGGCAGTAACGTGCACCTGAAGGCTGAGGCCAGGCCCAGGAGGCGTTAGATCTCTTTCCCTCCTTTCCTCCAGGTCGCCGGGCTTTGCTAATTTCATCTTCCAAATATCTACCAAGTCAATGCACTCTTCTCCTACTCTGATGTGCCTCTGCAGTTCTGGTCCCATTATCTCTGCCCAGGTTGGTGTCTGTGCCCTCTCTGGGCCTGGCTCTCAGTCCTGTCCCCTGCTGCTGCTGGATGATCTATTTCTGTAATACGTCTGGCCACTGCCCTCTCTTCCCTGCTACCCCAAACACCCCAACTCGGTGTCTCCACGTTGCCCGCAGCTCTGATACTGCAGGGCCCAGGACTTGCAGGGGTAGAGCCAAGGGTGGGAGAAGGAGGAGTCAGACGGATGCCCAGCTCTCCACCTGGGAGCTGAGCAGCCAGGGGTGGTGGTGATACCATTGACAAGGTTGGAAAGAGAAGCAGAAGTTAAGCCAATGGACTCCCTCTGGGAGTGGCTGGTGGAGGATGGCAGGGAGTGATTCGGGGGGTCCCGGGAGCAGCTGGTGGAGGATGGCAGGAGTGATTCGGGGGGTCCCGGGAGCGGCTGGTGGAGGATGGCAGGAGTGATTCGGGGGGTCCCGGGAGCGGCTGGTGGAGGATGGCAGGAGTGATTCGGGGGGTCCCGCTCTCGTGTATGGGACTCTGTCATGTGAGTACACATGCAATGGCTGGCAAAAAAGCAGCTGTATGGCAGGATCGTCATCCTCAGGAAGGACAGGGCTTCTATTTTAAAATACACTGAACGGCAAGGCTGCAGTGCTTTCTGGAATGTAACATGAATGCATCCTATGAATCAAATGTCAGAAAATATATTGGTGGTTGTTTTCTTGCTTTATTTTGGGCTCTCACAGGTGTGAGACTATCAGGTTTCAGGAATATATTCTTTGCTCAATATGTACCTTCCTCCTGCCCTCCTTGCTTCCTTTCCTTCCTCCAGTGCACACAGATCGAGCCCACAACGCAGCAAGCACAGAGATGAAAAGAGGAAGATAGACGTGGGGTCTGTTCCCATGGAACTCGGTCTAGAGGGACACAGAGATGCCCTGGCCAGCATCTGGACTCATGAGGCTGATGCACCAAGCCAGGGCAGAGCTGCCTGTGAAAGGTGCGTAGGGAGCTCTCTCAGGGGCCTGAGGAAGGGACATCCAGGCGACATGGAGCGATGAGGCAAGTCAAGGGTGGCGGAGGTGGGTGGGGACAGTGTTACTGGGAGAGGGAAGGCTGAGTGCAGAGGTGGAGGGTAGGAATGGGAGGGGGCAGAAAGCGCTGTGAAGGGAGCTTAGTGGGTGAGGGGAGGCAAGGCGGGAGGGATACAGGGAGAAGGGTGGATGTGCTGCAGGGACACCTGGGTGGTGACAAAATTAAACTGCCTAAAAATACTCAAGGAGAAATTAACTTTGTTAACACAGTTTCTTTAAGAATGTTAACATGCCTGTAATCCCAGCACTTAGGGAGGTTGAGGCGGGAGGATCACTTGAGTCCAGGAGTTGGGGACCAGCCTGGGCAACATAGTGAGGCCCTGTTTCTACAAATATAAAAATAAAATTAGCTGTGTATGGTGGTACGTGTCTGTGGTCCCACCTACTCCAGAGGCTGAGGCAGGAGGATGGCTTGAGCCTGGGAGGTCAAGGCTGCTGGCCGGGCGCGGTGGCTCAAGCCTGTAATCCCAGCACTTTGGGAGGCCGAGACGGGTGGATCACGAGGTCAGGAGATCAAGACCATCCTGGCGAACACGGTGAAACCCCGTCTCTACTAAAAAATACAAAAAACTAGCCGGGCGAGATGGCGGGCGCCTGTAGTCCCAGCTACTCGGGAGGCTGAGGCAGGAGAATGGCGTGAACCCGGGAGGTGGAGCTTGCAGTGAGCTGAGATCCGGCCACTGCACTCCAGCCTGGGTGGCAGAGCGAGACTCCGTCTCAAAAAAAAAAAAAAAAAAGGCTGCCATGAGCTGTGATTGTGCCACTGCACTCCAGCCTGGGCAACAGAGCAAGACCCTGTCAAGAAGAAAAAAAAAAAAAAAAAGAATTCAATGTGCTGGGTGAACCGGTTACCATCTCAATGAATTAGAGAAGACAGAACTAAAGAAGATTTATATCCTGCCCAAGTGTTCACAATGCATCTCTCTGTTTTCACAACGCACCTTTCTTACCTTCTTTCTGTTTGTTTTGTCTGGACTAATTGCTAGTCAGGCTGCTCTCCTCTCTATAGTCACCTGAATTCTGCTTGTCCCTGGAGCCCAGGTGAGCACTAGGAAGGAGAATGCGCCAGTAATCAGCTCATCCCACAGTGAGACTCACATCCTAGTCTTTTTCCTTGGCTCACCCAACTTCCCCTTAAGCTTCTGCTAAGATTCGCTGACCTCCCTACCCTATAAAAGAAAAGCCCTTTTCTGATTGATTTTGAGATGTTCACAGTTCTTGAGTTCCAAGGATTCTCCCCTGTTAGTTGCAGGAGTCCTTTTGAATAAACCTTCTCCTTATCTAAGACAAGCTTAGATTTGCTTGACAATGCGAATGACCAGAGGGACACAGTGAACGAAGAACATTTTTTAAAAGGGAAAGGTCTTGCTGAAATTAAATTTAGACTTAATCAGTATCAGCTCTTCTTGTATTTGAGACTTCCTATCTTGTGTCTTGAGAAGGGCAAGCAGCAGTCTGGTGATACTGAGCTATAAACTGGAAAGGTTTTGCTATCTCCTAATATCTACGCTGGACCATCCCAGACCATCTAGTTTGTGCTAACCCTAAACAGAACCCTCTCCTGAGATCCTGAAACCCAGCCTGTGCTGGCATGGCAGAGACCCCACCGCTGGAATGAAGGAGGGACTGTCTCTCTGTGGTTCCTTTATCTGAACGTGCCCCAAACTGTGGGTCCCTGCATTGGGGGGAGGAGGGAGACCACCTGTGTGGCACAGCCATCTGAGTCCCAGAGTCTCCCAAGAAGCTGCCCTAAATCCTGCCACATCACAGCTGCCAAAACACTCCGAAGGCAGTGGCTCCCTTAGTGGTGGCTCCAGAATTTCAAATCACCAGAGGCTATGGGACTACAGCCTGGAAGGCGGCTGTGTGTGCAGGGGAAGGAGGTGTATCTTAAAGCTGTGTTGGCACAGTACATTGCATTAGACCTTAAAAATGTCCACCATCCATTTCAGATAGTGAAGGTGCTACTTACAAAAAATTATAAAGGCCTTTAGAACCCGCCCTCCCCATAAAGTACCACCGGCACCATAGGTGATTCCACATCTGACCCACCAAACACCTATCAGTCCTTGTTCTTCAAAATGAGGGCACATCTGAGACCTAGCATAGCTTCTAGTAACCTCCCAGAAGGCCTCATACAGCTGAGTTCAAAGCTGTTCTTTCTCTTTCTTTGTTCTGGTCTTATATGCAATACGCCTGGCAGAAATTTCTAGACATTCTAGAAAAATGCACGTGATGCATTGGCCATTAAGGAAGGATACAGGTCTTCAGCCATTTTTGTGGTTTTCTGTCATTTCAGCTAGGATTAGAGGTGAGGTATGTGTGTACGTGCACGTGGCCAACCATCTGTGTTCACATTACCACATACCTAGAGCTGTGTTTGGTATCATTCAGCAATAGAATCCCAGAATTTTTAAATATATTCCCACTTCCTCAGCTTCTTAGATGTCACTGTTCTTTTCCTATAGCGAACCTACCCCTATATCACCCATACACACTGAAAACTGCATCCATCATCCTACTCAACAAAATAATGGTTCTCCTTCAGGACAGAGAAGATTGAAAATATTTCTAATTTAATATTTTAATTTCCGGTCATAGTGAAAACACAACATATTACACTGTCACTGTCTGTTTTTCTTTCTTTCTTTTCTTTTTTTTTGGTGGGGGCAGAGGGGGACAGAGTCTTACTCTGTCATCCAGGCTGGAGTGCAGTGGTGCAATCTCTGCTAACTTCGGCCTCCTCCTCCCGAGTTCAAGCAATTCTCCTGCCTCAGCCTCCCGAGTAGCTGGGATTACAGAAGCACATCACCACACCCAGTTAATTTTTGTATTTTTAGTAGAGATGGGGTTTCACTATTTTGGCCAGGCTGGTCTCGAACTCCTGACCTCAGGTGATCCACTCGCTTCGGCCTCCCAAAGTGTTGGGATTACAGACGGAAGCCACTGCTCCTGGCCAGCTGTCTGTTTGTCTTGTCTGTTTCCCCCAGTAGACTTGGAGGGCAGAGTCAGTGTCTCTTATCTCTGCACATCCAGTGCCCAACCCAGACACAGAAGAGGTGCTCAAAAATTTAGTTAATTAATAATTAAAAACTCCTACTGATTTCAAAAACAGTTACTGAGTATAATTTGTGCCACGCCCCTCGCCGTAAGCCAGAGGAAGACAGGAGAAATGCCAGGCAGTGAGGAGGCCAGGCCAGGCTGGTGACCACAGACGCATAAGCTGCTCACCCACAGGCTGTGCGGCATGCTCCACTGGTCCTGTCGCTCAGGAAGCAGACAAAGAGAGAGCAGATATTTGGGCTCATCCGGGGATGCCTGCTAGCCAGGGAGACACCACAGAAAGGCAGTATGAGAAGGAGCTCTCAGGTACTGGCGCAGGGATGGCTGAACGGGTGGACATGGCTCACACATAGGGAGAAGGGCGGTATCGCATGGTGGCGTCTGGCTGAACGGGTGGACATGGCTCACACATAGGGAGAGGGGCAGTATCGCACAGTGGCATCTGGCTGAAGCTGCTGAGCACTCAACACGGGGCTGTCTGAAATATTAATAAGATATATATTATATATTATATCTTTGGTCTCTGCTCCTCAGTCCCTGCTACAGAGCTGCTAAAAGCCTTGTCATTTCCTGAGTGACAGGGGCACTAAAGAATCTTCTTTTCGTTGCTGTTGTTGTTTATAGTTTTTCTTTCTTTTTTAAATTATACTTTTAAGTTCTGGGATACATGTGCAGAACATGCAGATTTGTGACAGGTGTATACATGTGCCATGGTGGTTTTCTGCACCCATCAACACACCATCTAGGTTTTAAGCCTTGCATGCATTATGTATTTGTCCTAATGTCCTCCCTCCCCTTGTCCCCCACCCCCTGACAGGCTCCCGTGTGTGATGTTCCCCTCCCTGTGTCCATGTGTTCTCATTGTTCAATTCCTACTTATGAGTGAGAACGTGTGGTGTTTGGTCTTCTGTTCCTGTGTTAGTTTTCTGAGAATGATGGTTTCCAGCTTCATCCATGTCCCTGCAAAGGCCATGAAGTCATTCTTTTTTCATGGCTGTATAGTACAAAAACTTCTGTTTTAGTATTTGGTCTTTGACCCCAGTTCCTAAATCCCTTGGAATTTCCTGGGTGACAGGAGTGTCTTTGGCTCTAACGAGATGACTCTTGATGGAATTCTAGATGGGTGCTGGGTCACCAGAATGACCGAGCCACGATTATGAGCTTGGGGCTTTCAGTCCCACTCCCCATCCTCCAGAGGAGGGACAGAGGCTGGAAATGGAGTTACAAATCGATCCTGCCTACATGATGCAGCCTAAATAAAAGTCCCTGAACGGAGGGGTTCAGAGAGCTTCTGGCTCAGCGAACACATCCCCGTGCCAGGAAGGAGGCGCACCCTAGCTCCTCGGGGACAGGGGCTCTTGTGCTCGGGACCCCCCTGACGTCCCAACTTGCGTCTCTCCACCTGGCTGTGCACCTGCATCCTGCCTCCTATCCTTTATAATCAACAAGGGCACGGAAGTAAAGCTTCTCCCTGGGTTCTGTGAGCCACTCTAGCAATTCAATCAAATCCAAGTAGGGGGTTGTGGAAGCCCCAGTTTATACCCCATTGGCCAGAAGTGCAGGTCACAACCTGGGGCTTGTGACTGGCATGAGAAGTGAGGGTGGTCTTGTGGGGCTGAGCCCTTCACCTGTGGGATCCGACGCTGTCTCCAGGTAAAGAGTGTCAAAATGGAGTTGAACTGAGCACACCCAGCTGGTGTCTGCTGGAGAATGGTTTGGTGTAGGGGGGAAATGAATACAGCTGGTGTCAGAAGTCTCGTGCTGAGTGGTGTGTGAGAGTAGAGCACTGGAAGTTGGAAAAGCAAGCTGAAGGAAGGGAGGCCATGGCCTGAGGGCTGCGATCCTGGAGGTGGCACACAGTTCAAGGAAACAACCAGGTCAGGTGGTTGGGCGGAAGAGCGTGAGATGCTAGGGCTCTGCATGGACCATCTCCCTGGGAAGCCACGTATCTTCCCTGGAAAGAGAGGGGGACTTGGAGGAGAAGCCATCTGGGGTGGACAAAGGCAAGGGCCTGGCTCCACAGAAAGCAGCCTTCCCCGAGCAGTGAACAGCCCCTCCTCGCCTGCCCTCTCCACACCTGGACTTTCACTTTGCTGACCGCAAGGGGAGGGGGAAGCATGGTGCACCTGCAGCCTGTGAGCCAGGCCTGGCGGGGCTGGGACGCTGAGAGACAGTCCTGAGAGGCGGACCACACAGGCTGTCCCTGGGGCTCTGCCCACCAGCCTAAGACTGGGAGAGAATGAGACTGCTATCCATATATCACTCTTAGCTCAACATCTGAAAACCTCGGACCTGGCTTTAACTTAGCAGGTACAGGCAAGTCCCAGCCCCCTTTGGTGGGATGGCTGCTCCCCACGACTCTTTCAGAGAGTGCTGCCACACTGATGCTGCATGGCCCTGTGAGTGTGGACATCCGGCCAGACTCCGCATCTCAACCCCACGGGGGAACGCAGATACCACTGGGATTCGCAGGCTGGAGGCAGGCTTACAGTGACGCCGGATACCAGAGACACGGTGGAAACACGTCCCGCATCAGGAGGGAGCAGCTTTGCCTCGGCTGAGTTGGGTTCAAAGGTCAGCCGAGCCTGGTACTTCTAGGCGCTCCCTTAAATGGGCCCATGGTTGCCAGCATAACTGGGAGACCAGATATTTGACACCCTTCTCATCTCTGACCACATCGCCCTCGACCCCAGGAACCTGCCACTGCCCCCTTAGAAACGTAGGAGAGGGGGAAGCTGGATTAAGATGTGGTCCACTTGTCATGCCCTGTAGCGTCCATTTCTGAGAGTGGAAAGGTGGCTTCTAGCAGTGGTGTGCATGTGAGTGTATGCGGGGGGTGTGGGGTAGGTGTGCA
>NW_012105342.1:1091009-1101906 GCF_000951045.1 Mandrillus leucophaeus | reverse complement strand
GTTGGGGGGGATTATGAGTAGTGTGTGTGGTGTGGGGGGGATTATAAGTAGTGTGTGTGGGGTATGTGTGCATGTGTGATGTGTGTGCGTGTGGTGTTTCATAAAGCCAGTCAATGCTGCAAGTTTCATCACAAAATGTTGACCATTCATTTATTCTCAAAATCATTTTTATTTCTTTAGCATGGGTAGGACTTACTCAAGATTAAAGGATGAATTTATTTTTCAGGTCTCTAGTTTTTTTAGGAAATTGTCTGGCCTTTTTTTTTTTTTTTTTTAACTTTCTTAGAGACAAAGATAAGAAGGCACATAAACTCAGTAACTGATTGATTTCTTGGGAAACTTTTATCTCCTTGTCCATTGATAAGGTTTCTCTGGGTAATCTGGTTTATTGTGGCTCAGAAAATGAAACCAGGTACATGAAAGAAGAATAAGATCTTTAACTCCGATTTGAATTAGGTCACTATGATAAAACCATAAGGACATTGTTGAATATAGCAACGCATTCAAGGTGGCTAGATACAGTGTCAGCATGTTATGAAGCACATTTTACCAGTTAACAGTTCTGATTTTTGTGATTTAAAAAAATTCTGTGAATACCGTTCCAAAAATATGTCACAGTCTTGTGCTGGGTTTGACTTGGCAAAAACGGCCATCAATCTACCTAAGCATCTTTTCATTGTTTACGCGTATTTATTCTGTCATCCTTTGTTACAGAAGCCGAGACACTGTTTCAGCAGGAAAGGGGGTCTCTAGCCTTGCTTTTTCAGTAGCACTTGTCCACCACTGTCAAAGGCTTTGAGAAAGCAGATACTGAAATCCTAATTTTTAGACCCTATTTCTTGACTATTCCTAACGAGATGTCCAGAGGCAGGCCCTGTCATCAGGGAGCAGGGAGATGGGTCCAGGACCTGAGACCCTCGGAGGGGCCCTGCCCTCCACCAGGACCTGCTCAGGGACCCATGAGGAGCCACCTGCCCTCCCTCGGGGCTGCAGCCTTCACATCGCACCATCGGTGAACGGACGCCACGATGCACCCTCCCTCTGGCTGTACAGTTGTGTGAATTCCTGTGCGCTGTGGTGGGGTTCCAGGTTCCCTGTGTGCCCTCTGCCCTGCTCTTCGCTCACCCCCGTAAGGAGGTAAGAAACCATCAATATCCTCGAGAGAGGCTTACTGGCCCCCAGGGGTGCTCTGCCAAAAAAAAAAAAGAAAAGAGAGAATCCAGGAGCAGGCCAGTCAGGAAGGGCAGAACAGAGATCAAGGGGTTTCGGTGCCTCCAAACCAACAAAACCAACAAAAGACAATCCGAGGGATGAGCAACATCGGCATGCTCTTCTGGATGCCAAATTTATTCCTCTCTGGCCACGAAGAAAGTTGGTTTCTGCTTTTTTCCCTGAGGATGGGTTGTGCCTATATAGCCTTCCAGGTATGGGAGGGGAGGAAGGAGGGAGGGTGGCCTGACAGGACGCAAGTAGTTGGACAAATCTTATTAAGTCAGTATCAGTTAATTCAAACACAACTAAAATCAAAGTGCTTTGATTCCCAAGCCAATTATATAGGATTTCTCCCGCATAAATTGAGTTCATTACATACTAAGTATAGATAATCTATAATTTAATATGGAAAATTCAGACATGGAGTGTTACTAATCAGATACACAGAGCCTCACATTAGACTATGGAAAAGATCAATGGACCTGCTTTAATTGCCAACCAAAAAGGGGCAAGCAAAAGGGAAACTAATCAATGGAACGTTCTCCTTTGCTCCTTCTTTAGCTAAGCGTCAAGAACATTTTGCAGGTGATAGGAAGGGGCTCTCATGGACATCTGTGCAAAAGAGGAGAGCAGCCTCTTCCCAGAGTGGCTCCATTTCCAGTGGCCCTTATTTGTTTGGCTGCCCAAGAGTTTTAATAAAGCAACACCGGGTCCCTGTAGAAGATCCTTTCACTGCAGTGAAAGTCATCAGGCACAGCTTGGCTTGGCTGACTTTTCAAGAGTAAGGAGTATATTAAAAATGCGCCACTAATTATGAGAAAACTAGATAATGTGGCACATGACTCTCAAAGGAAGAAGTATCTATAATTATGGGAAGGAAGTACAAAATCTTAATTATGCTAACTATTTAAATAGAGCATAATGCTTGAGATAGAATTTAAGGGTTAGGAATCTGCCTTAGTGCTTTGAAGTATCCATATACTTCAGAAAAGGGATCTGAAAAAGATCTAACATACACTGAAAAATTCACTGTAATTAACTAGCTAGAGACATCGATGGGTGCAAACCATAACCAAGGAGAGAAGGCTGCTGCAATCTCAGAGATAAAAGCAAAGACACAAGGGCTCATGGGAAAAAAAGAGAAAGACAGAAGGAGCTGAGGAGGGAGTTGCCATGACTCAAGATCACATCGCAAGCAGAGGAAAAAGGTAATGCCTGCTGCAGAAAACAGCTAGGAAAGAAGCTTTACAAAAACCCAACAGGGATAGGGGCAGTGGTTCATGCCCATAATCCCAGCACTTCGGGAGGTCAAGGCAGGAGGATCACATGAGCCCAGGAGTTCAACACCAGCCTGGGCCAGTGAGACCCTGTCTCTACAAACAATAAAAAAATTAGCTGGGTGTGGTGGCATATGCCTACAGTCCCAGCCACTTGGGAGGCTAAGGTGGGAGGATCTCTTAAGTCCGGGAGGTTGAGGCTGCAGTGAGCCGTGATTACGCCACTGCACTCAACCTGGGCAAAAGACTGAGACCCTGTCTCAAAAGAGTTTGTTAGTCATTCATGCTACATTTCCAGTGTGGGTAAGGTGCAGGGGGCTCTGCTCACTGTAGTGATCCAGGCTGATGGCGCTGCCACCACCTCCACTCTGCCAATTACTGTGCCAGTGGGAAAGAGCGCTCTGGAAGACCTCACACCACATTTAAACACTCTGACTTGAAAATGGTACATATAAGTTTTGCTTACATGGCCCCCAGCAACCATGAGGGGACAGGGAAGTACAATCTTACCGTGTAAAAGGAAATTGGAGAGCTAGACATATTTTAAAACAGCATTAATGACCATCACATACCTAAAGGAGAGAAAGCATTTGGCTGACTTTAAGATTTTTCCCTATATAGATATTCAATGCAAAAGAGAATAACATATCATCTATAAACCCCTAGGTGGGAAAAAGTTTCCTCAAGAATTCTGCACCCAGTGGGAAAGATGATGTAGAACATGATTCCAGATTCTGCTGAGGATACAGAAAGCTAGAAAGAACACTGCCCCACTGTTACAACAACAACAAGACATTGGGTTCTGCAAACTCCCAGCTTAAGTTGAACCCATCAGACAGCTGAGGTCACAGGGCAGCAAATTCTAAGGAAAAGACAGAGTCTCCAAGGAGAGACACGAGCACTTACCTACGGTGGATGCAGTCAGACACCACCAGCTCCAGTGGAAAAGCTAGGCAAGATGCAAGATCACCGAGGTAAGGTAGCAGAGAGATGGAAGCAATGAGGAGGAGTCAAATGCAAACACTAGGAATGAAAAACAGGCACAGAGATGAAGAATGCCTTTGACAGACCGGGTCAGCAGTGGACTGGAAACAGTCGAGGAAAAAATGACCAAGTGGGATTTATCTTGGGAATGCAAGGCGGACTTACCACTCAAAAGTCAATGTTATTCACCATTTGAGTGGACTCAAGAAGATAAAGTACAGGAACATCTAGGCAGATGCAGTAAAAGACTGATAAAATTCAACGGCCATTAGTGGTAAAAATGAAAAACAAAATACCACTCTCAGCAAACTAAGATTAGGAGGGCACTTCTGCCACCTCATAATAAACATCTACGAAAAACTTAGAGCTAACATTATACTTAATCCCTAAAAGCAGGAACAAGACGAGGACATCTGTTCTCACCACATCTATTCAACACTGTACAGGGCAGTCTGGTCAGTGCAATAAAACAGGGAAAAGAAATAAGAGGCATCCGGATTGCAATGTGTGCTGGTTTATTTTAGGTGTCAACTTGACTGGATGAAGGACACTCGAGAACTGGCAAAGCATTATTTCTGGGTGTGTCTGTGAGGATGTTTCCAGAGGAGATTGGTGTGTGTCTGTGGACTGAGTGGGGAAGATCCACCCTCAATGCTGGGGGGCACCATCTGATTGGCGGGGGGCCTGGCTAGAACAAAAAGGCAGAGGAAAAGTGAATTATTTTCTTTTTCTCTTCTGGAGCTGAGACACCCTGTCTTGCCCTTGGATATCAGAACTCCAGGCTCTCTGGCCTTTGGACCCTGGGACTCACACTGGCGCGACCCCTCCCCCCGGGTTCTTGGCCTTGGACTGAGAGTTCCACCATTGGTTTCCCTGGTTCTGAGGCCTCTGGACTTAGACTGAGCCAAACTCCCAGCTTTCCAGGGTCTCCACCTTGCAGATGGGCTGTCATAGGTCTTCTTAGTTTCCATGGTTATGTCAGCAATTCGTTCAATAAATTATCTCTCACCTATCTATATCTGTCCTATTGGCTCTGTTTGTCTGGAGAACGGAAGATGTAAAATTGCCTCTCTTTGCATAGCACGTGACTGTCTACATAAGAAAATCCAAAGAATCTGCAAAAGAGCTACCAGAACTATGTGAGTTTAGCAAGACCACAGGATAAAAGATTGGTAACAAAAATCAAATTTCTGTATGCTAGCAGTGAATAAGAGACCATTAAAAAATACCATTAGGATAGCACCCATAAATGTGGAGTACTTTAAGCATAACTATTACAAAATATGTTAAGATATATATACTGAAATTTACACAAGGTTGATGAAGAAAAGATACACTGGAGAAATGAAGTATGACTTAAATAAATGAAGAACTATATCATGAATACATCCAGTCTCTTCAAAGTGATGTGTAGATTCCATGCAATCTCAATTAAAATCCCAGCAGGATTCTAGTAGAAAATGAACAAGTGGATTCTAAAATTTATATGGAATTACAAAGGAAATGATAGCCAAGACAATTTTGAAAAGCAACAAAGTTGGACGACAGCAATAAACAGATACTCACTTCCAATAGTCCCTGGTCCTCTTGATCTCAGATGAAAGTCAGTCCCTGCCAAGGCCATTGCTCCTTGCACAGGTCCTCAGGTAGGGGACAGGGGCAGGCTGTCTCTTCTCCTACCACCTAAGCCACTGCTGCCACTTCCAGACCATTGGCCTCGCACCTTGATCACAACTCCTGTCTCCTTTGAGCCTCCTGCCACCAGTTTTGATAGTTCCTACCTCCAGGTAGGCTTTGTACACAAATTCATTAAGGAGTTTAAAATGGTGTGGTTTTTCTTTTGCTATCGACTCTTACCAGTGTCCCGGGCAATCTGAATACCCATGGGGATGTGCCATGCATTCAGCTAGGCGCCCAGCCTTCCCTGGAACTTCTGGACTTCAGTGGCCTTTACTCCACGTCGTTTTTGCCACCTCATACCAAGGGCTTTTCTCACCAATGTACCAGAACAGTGAATAAGAGCGAGACCGCGAGGTCACCAGCTCCACTAGACCTGAGACTGCATTCTTACAGACAGTGTTGTTTCTTTACCAGCATTACCTTTCAAGTCACAGTCACCACTGCAGGGGCTGGAGAGTCATGAAAACCGGGTCCTACGTCCCATGAGTGAAGGCCTTCAAGGAGAATGCCAGCACCTTAGAGGAGCACACTGAACACCCTGACCAGCCAGCTGAGGAACGGGAGGTAACATGAGGCCCAAATGCATCTTCATACTCAAGAAGATACCTCCAGGTTGAAGAAGAGACTTAGTAGTTGTCAGAATGAGATCGCAGAGTGAGCAATGGCTACCCGTGTCCCCTCCCAGGAGAGCTGAGAAAGGCCATGGCAGACCTCAGGCACTGACCCAGGCAGGCCCCAGGATGCAGTGAGGTAGAAATGTGGGCGTAGGTAATGTGGGCAGCATGAAATACCTGGTCCCATGATGGGATGGGCTCTGGAGTGCTGCAGTCCTGGTTTCCTCCAACCCCGCTGCATCTGTCACTCTGGTGAGCTGCTAGGACCGCTCACCTTGGACCATTCCTCCATGCAAAACATGGCAGGTGCTGTGAGCCAGGTGCAGTCCTACCACAGAGAGGAGCTGCATCCTCTCTCTCTGTACATCTTTGCTTGTCTACCAGCTGCTGACCACCCATGGAGGACTAATCACAGGCACTCAAGGTCAACGCTTTCCTCTTCTCCCCAGATCCAAGGTGGCTCTCTGCAGTTTCCCATCGCCTGCATACTGCATTCCCTACACACACGCTAGAACCCCTCCATACTGCAAACACAATTTTACCACCAGCTGAGAGTTCCTTGGACTGTGCCACATATTTTTATATTTATTTATCCTTTTTTTTTTTGAGACGAAGTCTTGTTCTGTCACCAGGCTGGAGTGCAGTGGCTCAATCTTGGCTCACTGCAACCTCTGCCTCCCAGGTTCAAATGATTCTCCTGCCTCAGCCTCCCAAGCAGCTGGGGCTGCAGGCACCCGCCACCACACCTGGCTAATTTTTATATTTTTAGTAGAGAGGGGGTTTCACCATGTTGGCCAGACTGGTCTTGAACTCCCAACCTCAAGTGATCCGCCCGCCTCAGCCTCCCAAAGTGCTGGGATTACAGGTGTGAGCCACTGCACCCGGTCTGTGCCACATCTTTTTAAAAAGTTTTGGCACAGTTTTATTCAGGGGAAACAGAAGAATTGGGTTCACTCTTCTTACGTATTTTTAAGTAGCCAATTTTGCTTTTCAGAATAAAACATTTGGAAGAAAAAATAAAATAATATAAACAATTTTTCCAAATCACTTTTTTTAAAAGATCAGATGCTACACATGAGAACAGACTGCACGGGAGACTGTCTGATTTTTTTTTTCCTCCAAAAATCTTTTAAAAAGCAAAATAAATCCCTATTTGTTCCCTGATGGTATAACAGCCAAAAGTGTCAGAAAAGCCATAGAATGCCTCCCATCCGCATTTGTAAAGACTTCTTTCAATCATTTGCATCCGACTTTGCAGATGTCAGAGGTAGGACAATGAAATGGCAAAAATGCAAAGCGAGATCCAGAAAGCAACACCTTCAAAATCAAAATCTGTAATCCTTTCAAATGTTCTCTGGAAAGATATTCCCTCTCGCATTGAACCTACCCCAGGAAGTTAAGAGCTGAAAGGAATCTATATGATAACAAGGCTTCCTAAACTGTCTGTAAGGCATGGGATGAAATGCATGCACAAGCAGCGCCCAGCGGGGTCACCTTCAAGGTCAGCCTCACAGCGTTGCAGTTCTCCTGCAGCGGGTTCAGCTTCAGCGTCTCCCCGAGGTTGCTGCAGCCGGACGACTGGTGCTGCAGCTCACAGCAGACACACACCTCCACACTGTCAAACTTAATCTAGACAGAGGAACACAGACAGACCCCACCGTTAACAGGCATTCAGCCCCTGAGGGTACGCGTGAGTGACACAATTCAGAACACAGGAAAATGGCTCAGTTCAAAAGAGCCTGTTTCAGTGTGTTTAAGTAGTAGAGCAAAAACAATTTCTATTGACCCAGGCCCTTAGGAGGACTTCAAATTCCTATTTTAAAAAGCTATGTATAAAAAAGTAAAAGTACATTTGAAGAAACTTAAGCTACACATTAGAGAAAATGGCAGGTGGATTGCAAAGTGAGATAAAGGTCAATAAACTGAAAATCACTCACGCTGATGTATGCACTGAGATGTATTATCCTAGCTCTGTGCCTTGGCTCATTCTCCTTCCATAGTCAGAAATTTCCTGCCTCACTTCATGGCCTATCAAACTCCTGCTCATCCCTCAAGACCCAACTCCAGCGCCATCCTCGAGGCCTTGTCTGGTTTTCCTGCCTCACTGCTACTGAAGACTGACTTTATCCAGCTACAAGTGCATCTTATCACCACAGTATTGACAATGGCAGTAAGTTGTAGGTGTTCAATACATGTTGAATGAATAAAACTGGCTTGCAAAATGGAAAACCATGGAAGGGAAAAACAATGCATTTCAAGTATTTGAAAAAGCAGTGTTAGATGAAAACAGAGTATGAGAATCTCAGTGAGAAGGAAGGGAACAGAGTTACCAGTGTCTAGGAGAAAAGCAGCTTTAGAAAAGTCAAGTCCTAGCCAGGTGTGGTGGTATGCCACCTGCATTCACAGCTACTCAGTGGGCCGGGGCAGGAGCATCGCTTGAGCCCAGGAGTTTGAGACCAGCCTGGCTAGGCAACATATTGAGACCCTGTCTCAAAAATACATAGCTAAAAAATCATAAAGTCTTAGGTGTAAAACTACTAAAAAAGAAAATCAGGCCAGGTGCGGTGGCTCACGCCTGTAATCTCAGCACTTTGGGAGGCTGAGGCAGCCAGATCACGAGGTCAGAAGTTCAAGACCAGTCTGACCAACACGGTGAAACCCCGTCTTTGTTAAAAATACAAAACCTAGTCGGGCATGGTGGTGTGCATCTGTAATCCCAGCTACTCAGGAGGCTGAGGCAGGAGAATTACTTGAACCCAGGAGGTGGAGGGTACAGTGAGCTGAGATCGTGCCATTGCACTCCAGCCTGGGTAACAGAGCAAGACTACATCTCAAACAAAAAAAATCAGTAAAATCTATGCAATTTTATTCAAAATAACACTGAACATGAAACAAGTTATTTTCCTTAGACTAAGAAGTGACCTACTTTCCAACAGATAATATGTTTACAGCAGCCAACTCAAAGTACAAATACTTTTCAGGCAAATATTGGCCATTTATAACTGTAACAAATAATTTTTCATTGCATGCAGTATTACTGAGGCTGAGGCAATACTTATAAAACCTCCAGGTATCAATGTGTCTGCCTCTCCTAAATACTGGGGGAGGGGTAATGCAGCATCCTCAGAGCCAAGAAATGTGCTGATATTCACCGGAGGAGGTCAGCTTTCACTTTCTCAGGTCAGCTTAAGACTTAGCCCCTGCCACCCCCTGCCACCCCCTGCCCCATGTCAGGTGGGCTTTGCGACTGGCTTTCAGCAGTAGAATATGGATAGAAGTGATAGCTTGCAGGTTCTGAACTTAAGACCTCAACAGGCTTCGTGTTTCTGCACCCTCTCCCTGCAACTTCCAATATACAGCAGGAAAAGAACAGGTTCCAGGAGCTGCCAGCTCTCCAGCCCCAGGAGACCCATGGAGCAAGCCCACAGAACTGTTCTGCCCTACGGTACACGCACACACAGCATTACTAGGTAAGATCAAACCATGTGTTAAATAACTCAAACAAATGACACTCCCACCAATAGGGTGTGAATTCAGGCTAATCCACACGCTCACCAATGCTTGCTAATGTTGGACTTAGACATTTCTGTCCATGCAGTAGCTAATATAACAGTATCTAATTTGGGGGTGGGTGGGTTTGTTTTCATCTTTGCTCATTTTCTTAACCATTCACATTGTGAAACCTAACACACATACAGAAAAAGTGCACAAAGCAAACATATTCAGTTCAATGATTTATCATTAACCAAGCACCCATGGGCCCATGGCCATGTTCCTAGAAGGCCTTCCATGCCTCATTCCCTATCATTCCTCCCCCTCGCTGCTCACCACATTCCTTACTTTTTAAATAATCACTTCTAGGCTTCCACCTTGATACATTTACCACTATAGTTTAGTTTCACCTGGTTTTCTAACTTGATATAAATAGAATCATACAATATTTTTAGTATTTGGCTTCTTTCATTCAAAATTATAAGATTCATCTACCTTACTGCATATAAATATAGTTGATCGTGTTCACTGTTGTATATTACATTGCGTGAATATGCTGCCATTTATGTATCTATTCTCTTGCCGATGGACATTTGGATTGTTGCTAATTTTTTCTGCAGTAAGATTAATGCTGCTTTGATATTCTGTACGGTCTGCTGGTACCTACATCTGCATATTTCTTTTGGGTACAAAATACCTATTGATCAGAGCTGCTGGGTCCCTGGGAATGTGCAGCTTTAGCAGAGAATACAAAGTCACTTTCCAAAGTGGCCATTCCCATTTACACACTCACCAGCATCGTTTGGCGGCTCCCATGACTCCACATCCTGGCTTGGGCTTGTTTTAGTCTTTTTAATTTTAGCCAAGAAAGTACCGGAAGAGGTACTTCCTCCCTGGAATGAGGGAGTAAGCCAAGGAAAAAAGAGAAGATGGGATCTAACACAGAAAAGAGAAAGAGGAAGTTCTAAGAAAATGAGAAAAGGATGTCCTCGCATGGTAAATACATAGACTGCCTATAGGCTGACTTGTCCAGACTGAAGCAGGAAACAGAGGCTCAATGGAAACGTCTCTAAGAAAATGAAGCTGACAGAAAGCTTGACGGGTGGGATTGTATTCAGAGGAGATTTTCAGTTCTCCTGGGAAGTTTGAGAGTAAATTAGAAACAGAGACACTAAACAAATAATAAAATAAAACAATTTTAACTCAGCATAAAAGACAAAACATATATAGTCCATGGTTTTGTTACATATGTGGCTTGCAAATATTTTCTCACAGTCTATAGTTAATCTTTTTATCCTCTCAAAAGGATCATTCATAGAGTAAAGTTTTAAATTTTGATGAAGTCCAACTCATGTATTTTTGCTCCTACACTTTTGGTGTTGATCTAAGAACTCTGCCTAGTCCTAGATCTTTCTCCTATGTTTTTTCTAAATGTTTTGTAATTTTAATTTTACATTTGATTGCATGACCCATTTTCAGTCACTTTTAGTGTAAGATATGAGACTTGGGATGAGGTTGATTATTTTTGCCTATAGATGTCCAATTGTTCCAACATTTGTTGAAAAAGCTATCTTTTCTTTGCTGAATTCCTTTTGACTTTTGTCAAAAATTAGTTGGGCATATTTGTGTGTCTATATC
>NW_012105342.1:1088310-1090129 GCF_000951045.1 Mandrillus leucophaeus | reverse complement strand
ATTTTTAATTTCAGTGTCCATATGCTTCACTGTTAATATGCAGTATTACTGTTAATACACAAGAAATTAAGCTCACTATTAATACACAAGAAATACAACTGAATTTTGTATGTTTATTTTGTATCCTACAACCTTGCTGAACTCACTTATTAATTCTAAGAGGCTTGTTTTGTTCCATTTATTTTTTAAAGATTCTTTGAGTTTTCTACATAGATACCTATGTCATCCACAAACAGGGTTAGTTATATTTCTTCCTTTCTAATCTGTATGTCTTTTATTTTATTTTCTTGCCATACTGCATTGGCTTGAAATTATGTCATTATGTTCTATGTTGAAAAAAGTGGTATGAATGAGCATGCTTGCCTTGTTCCCGAGCTTAGGGGAAAAGCATTCAGTCTCCATCAAGTGTGTTGGCTGTAGGTCTTTTGTAGATGCTCTTTTTCACGTTGGGAAGTTCTCTGTGCCTATTTTTCTAAGTTTCCTTTTTAGTTATGAAAAGGTGTTCGATTTTGCCTAATGCTTTTTCTGCATCAATTGATATAACCATGTGGTTTCTCTTCTTTAGCCTGTTGATATGATAGAATAAATTGTCTGATTTCTGAATATCGAACCAGCCTTGAATCCCTGGAATAAATCCCTCTTGGCAATGATGTATAATTCCTTTCAGACATGTTGAATTTTATTCGTTATTATTTTGTTAAGGATTTTTGTATTTCTATTACATTAATAAGGGATATTGGTCTGTAGTTTTATTTTTCTATACTGTCTTTGTCTGGTTTTTGGTAGCATGGCAATATTACCTCCACAAAAATCAATCTGGAAATGTTCCTTCTATTTTCTCAGAGAAATTGTTTAGAAATGGTATTAATTCTATAAATGCTTAACAGAATTCTCCAGTGAAACCATCTGGACCTGGAGATTTTGTTTCTGGAAGTTTTAAAATTATAAATTCAATTTCCTTAATAATTATAGGGCTATTCAAATTCTCTATTTCATATTGTATGAATTATGTTAGTTTGTGTTTTCTAAGAAATTGATCTATATCATCTAAGTTGTGAAGTTCATGTGTGTAAAGCCATTCCTATTATTCCCTTATCATCCTTTTGATGTCTGCTGGGTCTGTAGTTATATACCAGTTTCTTCCCAGATATTGGGAATTTGTGTCTTCTAACTTTTTTTCTTGCTAGAGTTTTGTCAATGTTGTTGATGTTGTCAAAGTATCAGCTCCTTTTTCATTGTTTTTTCTCCATTGGTTTTCTGTCGTCTATTTCATTGATTTCTGCTCTTTCATTTATGATTTCCTGCCACCTATTTCCTTTGGGTTGATTATGCTGCTGTTTATGTAGTTTCTGTTTTAATTTTATTTTTAATTGAGAAATAATTCTATACTACATATTTATGGGGTACAGTGTGATGTCTTAGTAATGTTTACATTGCAGAATGACTGAATCAAGCTAATTCACAAATCACCTCACATTTTTTAAAAAAATTTTTATTTTACTTTAAGTTCTGGGATACAGGTGCAGAATGTGTAGGTTTGTTACACAGGTATATATGTGCCATAGTGGTCTGCTGCACCCATCAACCCATCATCTAGGTTTTAAGTCCCACATGCATTACGTATTTATCCTAATGTTCTCCCTCCCCTTGCCCTCATCCCCTGACAGGCCCCAGTGTGTGATGTTCCCCTCCCTGTGTTCTTGTGTTCTCACTGTTCTACTCCTACTTATGAGTGAGAACATGCAGTGTTTGGTTTTCTGTTCCTGTGTTAGTTTGCTGAGAATGTTGGCTTCCAGCTTCATCCATGTCCCTGCAAAAG
>NW_012105342.1:1057428-1087505 GCF_000951045.1 Mandrillus leucophaeus | reverse complement strand
GCATTATTTATTTATTATAGTCATCATCCTGTGAAACAGATCACTAAAACTTACTCCAATCTAACTGAAATTTTGTACCCTTTGATCTATATCCTCTTTGGCTTCAACTGTTTCCCTTTGCTGTGATCAACTGGACAAGAGTCCAGCTCTCCTGAAACAGGTCACTCTCCTGCATCTCAAAAACATGCGAGGAATTATTTCAGAGGATCACATCTCTAGGCTAGGCATTAAGATTGAAGTAGCTATCATAAACGGCAAGACATTTTCCTCAGTCTGAAGCATCATCCAGGGAAAGGGAGGGAGGATCAGCTTGGCTGGAAAGCACGATTTATCAAATAAAATAACCCTTCAATGACCCCAGGGAATAGACATCCAAATAAATCTTTTCCATCAGTTATTTCACTGAGTTTGTGATTAATTCTTAGAAAAATTCTGAAAACCTCCTGATTAGTTCTCTGACCTCGACACCTGGGTGTGCAAGTGGCTGACAGATTTATTTCAGGAGTACCCCTCAGTGTTCGGGTCATTGGGAACGACACCACAGAGCTTTGCAAATGAGGCCACAGTAATTTTTCACAAATCTCTTTGGGGCACTTAACAGCTAGCCTGCCCCCTTTATTTACGGTCTATAAGCCTGTCTGGGAGTAGAAAGGGCTTATGCAACAGAAAGAGGGGGATGCCCCCATGATTCTCTTACAGAAGTACAAATGGGATGGGTATGTGACCTTCAGATATTCTCAAAGGTAAGGCAGTGTGGGAAGGCTGAGCCTGCAGGCAGAGCAGGGCAGAGGGCTGGGAAGAGGCTGGCATGTGTCAAGCCCAAGAACTCACAGTGGGCACACCAAGGCCAGTATCCTTGGATGTGAGGAGTCTGCTTCGAGGAGGAAAGAGGCGCAGCACGAGCGACAGAGTCAGACTACTCATAGTCCTAACTGCCATGGAGTGACCCAGGACAAGGCACGTGACCTCTCTGGGCTTCAGGTTCCCGGGCCCCAGTGAGGATCAAATGAGATCAGAAAGGTAAAAATGCAAAGTGCCAATGTTATTTGCTGGTGTTATTGGTGGTGTTATTATTTTCATTAAAGAATAGATTTGTATAAACTAGACCCTAATTTTTTTTTCCCAAAGGTTCAAACAAAGCTATGAAAACTAGACCCTAATTTTTAAATTGTGGTAAAATACACACAACATAAAATTTACCATCTTCACCATTTGTCAGCATACAGTTCAGTGGCATGAAACACATTCATCTCATTGCGTTACCATCATCTCATCACCACCATGCACCTCCACAACATTTTCATCTTTCCAAACTGAAACTCTGTCCCTACTAAACAAACCCCCATTCTCTCCCCTACAGGCCCCCAACAATCCCCATTCTACTTTCTCTCTCTGTGGATTCCCTACTTCAGGTACCTCCTGCAAGTGGAATCAGGCAGTATTTGTTCTTTTGTGGCTGGCCCATTTCACTCAGCATGTCTTTAAAGTTCATTCATTGTAGCACATGTTGGGGATTTCCTTCCTTTTTAGGGCTGAAGAATGTTCTATCAGATGCATCTACCATATTTGCTTGATCCACTTATCTGTAGATGGACACCTGGGTTGTTCACAGCGCTTGGCTGCTGTGAATAATGCTGCCATGAACATGGGTGTGCAAATATCTATTTGAGTCCCTGCTTTCAATTCTTTGGGTAAATTCCCAGAAGTGGAATTGCTGGATCATGTGGCAATTCTGTTTAATGTTTTAAGAAAATGTCATAATGTTTTCCACAGCAGTCGTACCGTTTTATGTTCCACCAAGCGTGTACAAGGCTTCCAGCTTCTCTACATCCTCACCAACACTTCCTTTCTGGGTTTTCAAAAAATCATAGTCATTGCAGTGGGTGTCAGGTGGTATCTCACTGTGGTTTCCATTTGCATTTCCCTAACCATTAGTGATGTTGTGTACCTTTCTATGTGCTCACTGGCCATTTGTATATATTCTTTGGAGAAATATCTATTCAAGTCCTTTGCCTGTTTTTAAACTGGGTTGTCTGTGTTCTTGTTGAGCTGTAGGAGTTATTTATACATTCTGGATATTAACCCCTTATCAAATATATGATTGGTAAGTATTTTCACCCATGGAGCCTCTTTTCTCTGCTGATTGTGTTCTGTGATGAACAGAAGTCAACTCAACTTTTTGAATACTTGTAGGTTTCCATCACTTTGACAAAAACTCTCAGTAATCTGATGATTCCTCCCTAACCCAGTAATTTTTGCTTCCTTTGTCTCAAGAATGAGCCGCCTTAAGTCCTGCTGCAGAGGTAAGCACCTCACTTGCCTCATTCCGTCCTTGTCCTGCTTTCTGAGCAACGCCACTGTCCTGCAGCATCCCTGCTGGTGGTGGGAGAGGGTCCCCACAACACCAGCCCTAATGACACAGGACGACATAACTGCCTTACTCTGGACTACTGCAACAAATACCACAGATGGGGTGGCTTATAGACAGTAGATATTTATTTCTCAGAGTTCCGGAGGCTGGGAAGTCCAGGATTAAAACACCAGCAGATTTGGTGTATGGTAACATCCTGGTTCACAGATGGGTCACTGTGTTCTCACCTGGCAGAAGAGGCGAGGCAGTTTTCTGGCACTTCTATTATAAAGGCACTAACCCACTCGTGCGGACTCCACCCACATGACATAATCACCTCCCAAGGACCCCACCTCCTAATACCATCACCTTGGAGGTTAGAATTTCAACATAGCAATTCGCGGGGGACACAAATATTCAGACCACAGCAAAAGCCCTTATGCTGGTGATGCTCCAGGCACTTAAAGACACTGGTAAGACCCCAAAATCTCCATAATCACAGTGCAACATGGGTGGACCCTGATGACATTATGCTAAGTGAAAGAGGCCAGATACCAAAGATTGTACCCCACATGATTCCATTCAACGTCCGGAACAGGAAAACCCACAGGGACAGAAAGCAGCTTAGTAGTTGTCTCGGACTCAGTCGGGGACAGGGGCCAATCCAGGGGTGGGACATAAAGGGTATGGGATGTCTTTTTGAGGTGATGAAAATGCTCTAAAATTGACTGTGGTGACGCACATTCAGTAAATATACTAAAAACCACTGAATTTTAAACTTTAAGTGGGTGTAATTATATCACAGTAAATGTGAATTATATCACAATAAAGGTGTTTCAGAAAAAGAAATTACCACCACATGTGATTACTAACTTAATTTAGTTTGGATGGTTTTAATCCCTTCCGTGTTCTGCCTAAACATTTTATATTCACACGTGTCACCAACATAAGAAGTTTGAGATCAATTAAAACTACCTTCACCACCGTCTCCCCAGTGTAACCTCCGGATCAGCATAGAGGTGCTCCCTGGGTTGGATGACAGGGAGCGCTTTCCCTCGTGGGGTTCGAATCCATTCGCCCAGCAGCTCCGGCAGCACTGTCCTCATCCGGCCCCTCCAGCTCTTCCTCACTCCAGAGGACCAGGGACTGGGCACCTGTTTGTTCCTGGAGAGGTGCTGAATCCGGTCCCCGCCAGGCCTGGGGACAAAGCTGGCCCATCACTGGGGGATTTCCCCTGTACTACACAATGGGCGTGGAAGCGTGTGGACTGGTGTTGCATCCAGAGTTTGTTCCTGCTGGTGGGTTCGTGGTCACGTTGACTTAAAGAATGAAGCCGCAGATCTTCCCGGTGAGTGTTACAACTCTTAAAGACGGCACGGACCCAAATAGTGAGTAGCAGCAAGTTTTATTGCCAAGCGCGAAACGGCAAAGTTATCACAAAGAGCGAGAACTATTGCCTCTGCTGGCTGGGGTGGCCAGCTTTTATTCCCTTCTTTGTCCCCGCCCATGTTCCCTTTCTGTCCTATCAGAATGCCCTTTTCTCAATCCTCCTCGCGATTGGCTACTTTTAGAATCCTGTTGATTGGTGCATTTTACAGAGCGCTGATTTGGTGCGTTTTAAAGAGCTCTGATTGGTGCATTTTACAAACCTAGCTACAGGGTGCTGATTGGTGTGTTTTACAATCCTCTGGTAAGACAGAAAAGTTCTCTAAGTCCCCGCTTGACCCAGGAAGTCCAGCTGGCTTCACCTCTCTCTTCCTTACTCCAGAGCACCAGGGACTGGGCGCCTGTTTGTTTCTGGAGAGGTGCTGAATCCAGTCCCTGCCAGGCCTGGGGACAAAGCCAGCCCATCAGTTGGGGGGTTTCCCTTTTCTGCACAGTGGGCGTGGAAGCATGTGGACTGGCGTGTCACTGAGGGATCTCCCCCAGCCTCCCCACTAGGTTGGGAATGCAGTCCTCAGTGGGGGTCACCCCACCTTCCCTGCCAAGGTAGGGGCACAAACCCCCACACTGGCCCCTCCTAGCCCGGCTCTCCCCTGGGGGGCCTACAAATGCCAGGATTCCTGAGAATTGAGACTCCCTTTTGTGTCCCCTACAGCAGGGATGGCAAACACAGAACACACATCCCACCATTTCCCACTTTTGCTTTCACCCTCTCCTCCCCCTACCCCGAGTCCAGATAACAGCCTCAGAATCCTACTCAACACACTGTTCTGGGCACTTAATGCCAGGCAGAGGAAGCTGGCACACAACGTGAAACCTACTTGCCAACCCTGCCCTACCTATAAGTAGACAGGGCCAAAAATAAGAGAAAATAAAATGCTTCCGACTAAATACATAAAGACATTGTAAAATGTTGATGCTTACTAAGAGGGAATTAGCTGAATCCTTAAACGTGTCATCTACTTTGAAATGATCTAGAAATGCTGGCGAATAGGGTGGCCTCAGAGTGCTCTCAAGCCTCTGTCCAGCCGCAGGGGAAGCAGTTCTCTCTGTGCTTCTGCAGGAAGTGACAGCTGAGGTTTGAGGGAGGCGCCAGCACACCACAGATGTCAGATTCCTCTGTAAACAGAACTCACATACACCCCTGGTGGGAGTGAAAATTAATAGGGACAACTTCAGAAAACAGTTTGGCAGTATCTACCAAAGCTAAACATACCTATACCTACATACCTATAGGTATACCCTATAACCCAGAGACTTCACTCTGGTGTAACTAACAGATGGATGTCATCCGAAGCGATACACGAGAATAGCGACGCCTGTGCATCCACGATAGCCTCACACTGGGAGGAGAGTGGGGAAAACACACTGCGATGTACTCACACGATGGAAAACAGGAAACCAGAGCTACTTGCAATAAGATGAGTGAATCTAACTGACATGTTGAATGAAAAAAGCAAGAAACAAAAGGGTCAATTACATATGATTCTATTTATAAAGCTGAAAGCCAGTAAGAATTCTTCCATGACATTAGAAGTTAGGGTAGCAGGTGCCCATGGAGAATGTGGTGTGAGTAACCGGGAGAAGGAAGGGCGGGGCTCCCGGGAAGCTGGAGATGTTTTACTTCTGATCTAAATGTCTGTTCCATGGGTTTGGTCACCTGCCAAGAGTCATTGGGTTCCATACTTAAAATGCGTGCTTTCTTCTCTGGCTATGTCTGAGCTAACACAGAGGATTAATTTTTCAAAACTACACAAACCTGTCTGGTCGTGGTGGCTCACGCCTGTAATCTCAGCACTTTGGGAGGCCAAGGTGGGCAGATTGCCTAAGGTCAGGAGTTGGAGACCAGCCTGGCTAACATAGTGAAACCCTATCTCTACTAAAAATACAAAAATTAGCCGGGCGTGGTGGTGGGCACCTGTAATCCCAGCTACTTGGGGGGCTGAAGCAGGGAAATCACTTCAACCCGGGAGTCAGAGGTTGTTGTGGGCTGAGATCACCCCACTGCACTCCAGCCTGGGCAACAGAGAGAGACTCCGTCTTAAAACAAAATCAAAAACAAATAAAAAATACATGAATAGTCCGGGCGAGAGTCTGTTGCTTATGACTGAGTGGACCTCAAGGCCTGCCTCAGTTTCCCACAGAGACAGAAGGACCATGGTCATGAGGAGACCTTCCAGGGATAGTGGAAGCAAAAAAGAAAGTCGCGTTTTGATTCTGGTTCCTCTGCCTGGAATGTGCGGGTCTCACACAGGGAAAAGGTGGGCTTCTTCCAAGACTCAGCCTGAGCATCTTCCTCTGCTCTCGGCGACTGAGTTTCCCTCTCCCCGTGAGTCTCTCTGTACCCTGGTACCCCTGCAGGGTCACTCTACTCAGCTGTCACCCCATCAGAGCACAAACTACTCCCTGGCATGTGGTGGCTGCTCACAACTGACTCTGAAATGAGCGGATGGATGTAAAAACAAAAAAGTGGGAGGCAAAAGTGTCACCTGGGTTAATTCAACTGGATTTTAAAGGTTTCAAGAAGGTTTTGTATAATGCTTTTTACATTCTGCATTTTAAGATGCGTTGACACCTTGGGGTCTACTAATCCAGGAGAGACTGCCCCTCGCAGGGCTAGCTGATTCCTTCAGATAGTAAGCAACTCTCTTGCAAGCCCACTCTTCCTATGCAGACCAACCAATCCACAGCTCACACCTCCAACCACACCCTTCATTTAACTCTCACAACTAAGCCACTATTTCCCCTGCCCTAAATCATCCCAGGGCCAGGTAAGGTACTAGACGACTGGGGGCTACTCCTACAGCCAACAGGTCAAACCAGCCAATTCTAACCTGGCTCAAACATGCCTGCACATTCTTCCCCACAAAAAACACAATCAAGGATCTGGCCCATGCTGTCCCCTAGGTCAGGGGTCCCCAAACCCTGGGCCACAGACCAGTCCCGGTCCTTGACCCGTTAGGAACTGGGTCTCACAGCAGGAGGCAAGCGGTGGGTGAGCATTACTGCCTGAGTTCCGCCTCCTGTCAGATCAGCAGCAGCATTATATTCTCATAGGAGTGCGATTCCTGTTGTGAACTGTGCATGCAAGGGGTCTAGGTGGCACGCTCCTTATGACAATCTAATGCCTGATGATCTGAGGTGGATCAGTTTCATCTACAACCATCCCTGACCTGCACCCTCCCCCAGTTCATGGAAAAATTGTCTTCCACAAAACGGGTCCCTGGTGCTAATACGGTTGGGGACTGCTGCCCTAGATCCCTCCAAGCTTCTCTGTGTGGTCTTGCCTGGGTAGCACAGCCCTTCCTCTTGGACACTGTGAGTAATAAACTCTTCTTTCAAAGAAGTGGTCTCTGTGTCTGGCATCCCACCATAATGGACTACAACAAATCCCAGGTACCTTTTAAAATAGGCTTGCAACTTAAAGATGATACATCCTTCTCTAACCATCTCCTATCCCAATTCATCTCTTTGCTATGTATATTTTCAATAGACACCTGTGCTTTAAATGCATTCAGATGTCCCAGAATGCAATCCGTGGGTATGAACTGTGCAAATACCACATGTTACTCTTAACACTTAGGATCAGATGATTAATAGAAGGGGATTTTCTGTAAAATATGCAGTTATTCAGGTTACTACATAATAATGGCAAGAGTAAAAAATCAAATTATTTCTTCAGTCTTTTACTAGGAAGATTTCTGCATTTTGTTTTTACTACTGCTATAAATGAGGGAGGCCTCATTTGTCCTACAGTAAAATGATGAAAATCTGCCCATCATCCCCTCTACGGTGAAGCCAGTGGAGAGTCACGGTGTTCTGCGACCATCGTGCTGTGCGACAGAGTGCAGCCAACCACCTCTCAGACACACTCACTGTGTGCCCTGCACAGGAAACACCAGCCAAGGTGGGTGAGGGACAGGCAGATGGCTCGGGAAGCTCACGTGATGGAAAGGCCACTCCTGGGGCCCCACTCAGGCTCTTCCAGCATGGTGCTAGGTGCCACGCCGAGCCCCTCGCTGGTTTGCGGTTGAGGGCCTGGACAGCCCAGGAGCCCAGGTGCAGGGTTCAGACAGCTCATAGCCTCAGCCCTGAGGTTGCTCTACAAGCCCCTCCCAGCATGGCTCAGTCCCTGCTCCAGTGACTTCAGATCTATGTCTCACTTCACTTCGGAATTCTTTAGGACAAATCGTTCTTAGAATATGGGAAATTACTTTCTCTTGTCTGACTGCCCTGGCTAGGACTTCAGTAGTATGTTGAAGCAGAGTGGTCAGAGTGGGCATCCTTGTCTTGTTCCCGTTCTCAGAGGGGATGCCTTCAACTTTTCTCCATTTGGAATTATGTTGGCTGTGGGTTTGTCACAGATGGCTTTTATTACAGTGAGGTATGTCATTTGTATACCGATTTTGCTGAGAGTTTTAATCATAAAGGGATGCTGGATTTTGCTGAATGCTTTTTCTGCATCTATTGAGATGATCATGTGATTTTTGTTTTTAATTCTGTTTATGTGGTGTGTCACATTTAATATGACTTGCATATGTTAAACCATTTCTGCATCCCTGGTATGAAACCCACCTGATCATGGTGGATTATCTTTTTGATACGTTGTTGGATTCAGTTAGCTAGTATTTTCTTAAGGATTTAGCATCTATGTTCATCAAGAATATCAGTCTGTAGTTTTCTTTTTCGATTATGTCCTTTCCTGTTTTTGGTATTAGGGTGATGCTGGCTTCATAGAATGAATTAGGGAGGGTTCTTCCTTTCTCTACCGTGTGGAACAGTTTCAAAAGGATTGGTACCAATTCCTTTTTGAATATCTGGTAGAATTTTGCTGTGAATCCATCTGGTCCTGGACTTTTCTTTGTTGGCAATTTTTTTAAAGTGTCATTTCAATCTTGCTTCTGGTTATTGGTCTGTTCAGGGTATCTAATTCTTCCTGACTTACACTAGGACGGTTGTATTTTTCCAGGAATTTATCCATCTCCTCTAGGTTTTCTAGTTTATGTGCGCAAAGTTGTTCACAGTAGCCTTGAATGATCTTTTGTATTTCAGTGGTGTCAGTTGTAATACCTCCCGTTTCACTTCTTAATGAGCTTATTTGGGTTTTCTCTCTTTTCTTGGTTAATCTTGCTAATGTTCTATCAATTTTACTTATGTTTTCAAAGAACCAGCTTTTTGTTTCATTTATCTTTTGTATTTTTTTGTTTCAATTTCATTTAGTTCTGTTCTGATCTTGGTTATTTCCTTTCTTCTGCTGGGTTTGTTATTTCCTTTCTTTTGCTGGTTCTTGTTTCTCTAGTTCCTTGAGATGTGACCTTAGAGTGTCAGTGTGTGCCCTTTCAGTCTTTTTGATGTAGGCGTTTAGGGCTATGAACTTTCCTCTTAGTGCCACCTTTGCTGCATCCCAGAGGTTTCGATAGTTTGTGTCATTACTGTCGTTCAGTTTGAAGAATTTTTTAATTTCCATCTTGATTTCATTTTTGACCCAAGTCTCATTCAGGAGCAGGTTATTTAATTTCCATGTATCAGCATGGTTTTGAAGATTCCTTTTGGAGTTGATTTCCAGTTTTATTCTACTGTGGTCAAAGAGAGTGCTTGATATAATTTTAATTTTCTTAAATTTATTGAGGCTCGTTTTATGGCCTATCGTATGGGCTAACTTGGAGAAAGTTCCACATGCTGTTGACTGAATGTGTATTCTGTGGTTCTTGGATGAAATGTTCTGTATATATTTGTTAAGTACATTTGTTCCAGGGTATAGTTTAAATCCATTGTTTCTTTGTTGACTTTCTGTCTTGATGACCTGTCTAGTGCTGTCAGTGGAGTATTGAAGTCCCCCACTATTATTGTGTTGCTGTCTATCTCATTTCTTAGGTCTGTTAGTAATTGTTTTATGAATTTTGGAGCTCCACTGTTAGGTGCATATATGTTTAGGACTGTGATATTTTCCTTTGGACAGGAAAATATCACCTGTGATTATTAATACCGAGTGTCAACTTGATGGGATTGAAGGATACAAAGTGTTGATCCTGGGTGTGTCTGCGAGGGTGTTGCCAAAGGAGATTAACATTTGAGTCAGTGGGCTGGGAAAGGCAGACCCACCCTCAATCTGGGTGCGAACAATCTAATCAGCTGCCCGTGCAGATGGAATATAAGCAGGCAGAAAAGTGTGAAAAAGAGAGCCTGGCCTAGCCTCCCAGCCTACATCTTTCTCCCGTGCTGGAGTCTTCCTGCCCTCAAACATCAGACTCCAAGTTCTTCAGTTTTGGAACTTGGACTGGCTCTCCACGCTCCTCAGCCTGCAGACAGCATATTGTGAGACCTTGTGATAATGTGAATTAATAATAAACTCATATATATATATATATATATATATATATATATATATTCCATTAGTTCTGTCCCTCTAGAGAACCTAGACTAATACACCATTATATAAATGTCCCACTTTGTCTCTTTTAACTGCTGTTGCTTTAAAGTTTGTTTTGTCTGATAGAAGAATAGCTACCCCTGCTCCCTTTTGGTGTCAATTTGCATGAAATGCCTTTTTCCACCTCTTTAAGTTTATGTGAGTCCTTCTGTGTTAGGTGAGCTCCTGAAGGCAGCAGATGGTTGTTGAGTTCTGATGCTCCTGAAGCATCCGAGTTCTGAGTCTCCTGAAGGCAGCAGTTGGTTGGTGAGTTCTTATCTATTCTGCGGTTCTGTATCTTTTAAGTTGAGCATTTAGGCTGTTTACATTCAATGTTAGTATTGAGATGTGAGGTACCATTGCATTCATTGTGCTATTTGTTGCCTGTGTACTTTGGTTTTTTTGTTTTTGTTTTTTAATTTGTATTTTTGTTTTATAGGTCCTGTGTGATTTATGTTTTAAAGAGGTTCTGTTTTGATGTATTTCCAGGATTCGTTTGAAGATTTAGAGCGCCTTTTAGCAGTTCTTGTAGTGGTGGCTTGGTGGTGGTGAATTCTCTCAGCATTTGTTTATCTGAAAAAGATGGTATCTTTCCTTCATATATGATGCTTAGTTTCACTGGATACAAAATTCTTGGCTGATAATTGTTTTGTTTCAGGAGGCTGAAGATAGGACCCTGATCCCTTCTAGCTTGTAGGGGTTCTTCTGAGAAATCTGCTGTTAATCCATTAGGTTTTCATTTACAGGTTACCTAGTGCCTCTGTGTCACAGCTCTTAAGATTCTTTCCTTTGTCTAACTTTGGATAACCTGATGACAATGTGCCTAGGTGATGATCTTTTTGTGATGAATTTCCCAGGTGTTCTGTGTGTTTCTTGTACTTGGATATCTAGGTCTCTAGCAAGGCTGGGGAAAATTTCCTCTATTATTCCCCCAAATATGTTTTCTAAGTTTTAGAATTTGCTTCTTCCTTAGGGACACTGATTATTCTTAGGGTTGGTCATTTAACATAGTCCCAGACTTCTTGGAGGCTTTGTTCATATTTTCCTTTTCTTTGTCTCTGCTGGACTGGGTTCATTTGAGGACCTTGTCTTCAAGCTCTGAATTTCTTTCTTCTACTTGTTGAATTCTATTCCTGAGACTTTCCAGATCACTTTGCATTTCTGTAAGTGTGTCCAGTGTTTCCTGAATTTTTGATTGTTTTTTCCTTATGCTGTCTATTTCCATGAACATTTCTCCCTTCACTTCCTGTATTGTTTTTTGGATTTCCTTACATCAGGATTTGTCTTTCTCTGGTGCCTCCCTGGTTTGTCTAATAACTAATCTCCTGAATTCTTTTTCAGGTAAATCAGGGATTTCTTCTCGGTTTGGATCCATTGTTGGTGAACTACTGTGATTTTTTGGGAGTATTAAAGAACACTGTTTTGTCATATTACCAGGGTTGGTTTTCTGGTTCCTTCTCATTTGGGTAGGTGCTGTCAGTGGGAAGGTCTAGGGCTGAAGGCTGGTGTTCAGATTCCTTGTTTCCCACAGGGTGTTCCCTTGGTGGGGTAATCTCCCTCTTTGCCTATGGATGTGGCTCCTATGAGCAGAACTGCAGTGATTGTTGTCTGTCTTCTGGGTCTGGCCACCCAGCAAGTTCTATCAGGCTCCAGGCTGGTACTTGGGGTGGTCTGCACAGAGTTCTGTGATATGAACCATCTATGGGTCTCTCAGCATGGATACCAGTGCCTGTTCCAGTGGAGATGGCAACGGGGTGCAATGGACTGACTATGTGAGGGTTCTTAGCTTTGATGGTTTAATGCTCTATTTTTGTGCTGGTTGGCCTCCTGCCGGGAGGTAGCACTTTCCAGAAAGCATTGGCTGTGGTAGTTTAGAGAGGAACCCATGGTGGGCAGGGCCCTAGAACTCCCAAGAATATATGCCCTTTGTCTTCACATCCCATGCTCATGGATGGGTAGAATCAATATTGTGAAAATGACCATACTGCCAAAAGCAATCTACAAATTCAATGCAAGCCCCATCAAAATACCACCATCACTCTTCATAGAATTAGAAAAAAACAATTCTAAAATTCATACAGAACCAAAAAAGAGCCCACATAGTCAAAGCAAGACTAAGCAAAAAGAACAAATCTGGAGGCATCACACTACCTGATTTCCAACTATACTATATGGCACAGTCACCAAAACAGCATGGTACTGGTATAAAAACAGGCACACAGACCAATGGAATAGAATAGAGAACCCAGAAATAAACCCAAATATTTACAGCCAACTGATCTTTGACAAAGCAAACAAAAACATAAAGTGGGGGAAAGGACACCCTTTTCAACAAATGGTGCTGGGGTAACTGGCTAGCCACATGAAGGAGAATGAAACTGGATCCTCATCTCTCACTTTATACAAAAATCAACTCACGATGGATTAAAGATTTAAATCTAAGACCTGAAACTATAAAAATTCTAGAAGATAACTTTGGAAAAAGCCTTCTAGATGTTGGCTTAGGCAAGGAATTCATGACCAGGAACCCAAAAACAAATGCAATATAAACAAAGATAGTCAGGACTTAATTACACTAAAGAGCTTTTGCACGGTCAAAGGAACAGTCATCAGAGTAAACAGACAACCCACAGGGTAGCAGAACATCTTCACAGTCTATACATCTCACAAAGGGCTAATTGCCAGAATCTACAATGAACTCAAACAAATCAATAAGAGAAAAAAAAAAAATGCCATCAAAAAGTAGGCTAAGGACATGAATAGACAATTCTCAAAAGAAGATGTACAAATGACCAACAAACATATGAAAAAATGCCCAACATCACTAATGATCAGGAAAATGCAAATCAAAACCATAATGCAATATCATCTTACTCCTGCAAGAATGGCCACAATCAAATCAAAAACTAGTAGATGTTGCCGTGGATGCCGTGATCAGGGAACACTTCTACACTGCTGGTGGGAATGTAAACTAGTACAACCCCTATGGAAAACAGTGTGGAGATTCCTTAAAGAACTAAAAGTAGAACTACCATTTGATTCAGCAGTCCCACTACTGGGTATCTATGCAGAGAAAAGAAGTGACTGTATGAAAAGGATACTTGCACACGCATGTTTATAGCAGCACAGTTCGCAACTGCAAAATTGTGGAAGCAATCCAAATGCCCATCAGTTAATGAATGTAAAAAGGAACTGTGGTGTATATATACATATATATATATATATATATGATGGAATTCTACTCAGCCATAAAAAGGAATTAATGGCATTTACAGTGACCTGGATGAGATTGGAGACTATTATTCTAAGTGAAGTAAATCAGGAATGGAAAACCAAACATCGTATGTTCTCACTGATATGTGGGAGCTAAGTTACGAGGATGCAAAGACATAATAATAATACAATGGACTGTGGGTACTTGAGGGGAAAAGTAGGAAGGGGCTGAGGGATAAAGGACTACAAATAGGGTACAGTTATGCTGCTCTGGTGATGGGTGCACCAAAATCTCACAAATCGCCACTGAAGATCTTACTCATGTAACCAAATACCACCTGTTCCCCAATAACTTATGGAAAAACAAAAAATAAAAATAAATAAAAAAGAAAATTGGAAATTAAAGCTTTAAGTAGAGAGGAGAGACAGTAGACCAGAGGCTGTTGCACTTAATGGCAGCAGCCCTGGCTTCCTGCCTGATTTCTAGGGCTTATTTGAAGCTGTGGGCTGGGGAGCCCTGCTGGGCTGGCTCAGGGGTCTGCGTGGGCTGGCTTCAGCGCCCAGCCTAGAACCCTCAGGGGCTCGGCACCCCCAAGGCCTGGCCTGCTAGTTTTCATTCAGCACATGTGAATCCAAAGAAACCAGGATCAGAAAGGTTCCTACCAGGTCTGTTATGATTCTGTCCGAGCTCATCAGAATTTAAATTTTTACCTTTAAATGCACGTTATTTTTGGCTGTGCATTGCTTTATCATATTTTATGCAAAGAAGCCTGGCCTTTATGATTGATCAGTATTTGTGATTTTCACTTTTCATGCAATTAAAGCCTATTAGAACACAGGCACGTGGCACAGGATACGCACTCATGTGGCCAAGGAAGGAGAGGAGCTGCCGCATTCTTTGTATCTAATTACGCTTCATCTGCTAAGTGTGTTTCTACCTGCTCCATGGGAATGGTGGGGAACTTACATCAAAAAATATACATCTAAAGGAATTTGGGACTCCTTTAAAATCTCAAATCTGATGAGAATCTAGGGTTTTGTTTTGTGCATGAATGTGTATACACAAAACACTTAGGAAAAAGTTATTTAATTCCAGAAAATAGAACTTTTATCATGTAAATCATACAATTAAGTCTTATAACATTCGTTGACCTTTTAGGGGAAAAAAAAACTATCTGCTTTTCATTTCTAACATCAGATATTTCACCTTTGTTTTGGTCTTCATTTCATCATATTCCGTTTGCTAATTCATCTGCTGCTGTGCAACAGACGCTCAAATTATTTGTGAAATAGTAGATCTGAGTCACAGGCTTTTAATTTTTCATTTCATGTGTACCATCGTGATGAGGGAGAGAGAGACAGGATGAGAATAAATCTGAGGACTGTGGGAATCTGCGATGCCAGTTGGAACTCCTGCCAAGAAGGAATCTGTCTAGTGAGAGCACCAAGCCAGAATCCTGAGTTCTCTTTGAAGGCATGTCTTCCTAGGACATGGCAACCGTTCCTACAGCCCTGGGAATTTTTACACCACCTTTTAATGCAAATGACACTTTCTTTCTTTCTTTCTTTCTTTTTGAGACAGAGTCTCACTCTGTTGCCCAGGCTGGAGTGCAGAGACACAATCTTGGCTCACTGCAACCTCTGCCTCCCGGGTTCGAGTGATTCTCCTGCCTCAGCCTCCCGAATTGCTGGGACTACAGGCGCCTGCCACCACGCCCAGCTAATTTTTGTATTTTTAGTGGAGACAGGGTTTCACTGTGTTGGCCAGGCTGGCCTCGAACTCTTGACCTCATGATCCACCCACCTCGGCCTCCCAAAGTGCTGGGATTACAAGCGTGAGCCACCGCAGCCGACACTTTCAAGGACAGCCTAGCTTGCTGAGTTAGGAACGTTCACACAAGCCTCCTCTTGAACAGGAAAATAAGACTGCCACTCCTGAGGCGCTCTTATCACACGAGAGATGAGACACGTGGAATAAGTTAGAGATTCCTCCTCCCTGCCTTGCCTTGTCTCCTTCTGAGACTCTTCTGTTAATAACGTAGACTTGTACTTTTAAGCCCGACTCAGAAATTTCATTAATTAGCACGGTCATCAAAGTAGAGCTCTGCTTTGCTGACAGAAAGGGAGAAAGGGCTAAAGAGAATTGTGCTGGGTAACAGGAAAATAAGGAACATTGTGCAGTTTTCCACCAGAGACCCAAGCAAGAGTGTTCGCAGCAGCAGTGCTTGGAATAACAAAAAATCGGAAAGAATCGACATGAGGTTCTGTCGTCAAGTTAACTTGGGAAAATCGTGTTTCAAAAAAATTAAATGAGGAGCTCTCCTGCATGACTTCTTCAGCTTGTAATATTTCAGTGTGTGTTGCCGTCAGAGGTGTGTGAACCAGAGCAACTTCATCTTGGATAGGGGCTGGGTAAAGTAAGGCTGAGACCTACTGGGCTGCATTCCCAGATGGCTAGGCATTCTAAGTCACGGGATGAGATAGGAGGTCAGCACAAGATACAGGTCATAAAGACCCTGCTGATAAAACAGGTTATAGTAAAGAAGCCGGCTGAATCCCACCAAAACTAAGATGGTGACAGGAGTGACCTCTGGTCACCCTCAGTACTACACTCCCATCAGCGCCATGACAGTTTACAAATCCCATGGCAATGTCAGGAAGTTACCCTATGTGGTCTAAAAAGGAAAGGCATGAATCATCCACCCCTTGTTTAGCATATCATCAAGAAATTGACATGAAAATGGGCAACCAGCATCCCTCAGGGTTGCTCTGCCTATCAGTAGCCATTCTTTATTCCTTTGCGTACTTAATAAACTCACTTTCACTTTAGTCTATGGACTCGCCTCGAATTCCTTCTTGCGTGAGATCCAAGAACCCTCTCATGGGGTCTGGATCGGGACCCCTTTTCAGTAACACTGTCACCCTCCAAGAAGAGAGGTGAGCATACGAAGTGGACCACGTCTTCCTCCTCCTCTTCCTTCTTACGTTTAAAATAACACCCATTTGCATCTCGCGTCACTCACGCTCAGGAGAACATGCCGCGGGAAGTGCAGAATGAGGCGTTCCGGAGAGGCTCAGGGGCCTGTTTCACTCTCCAGACATTCCAGCTTCTGAATGGGCCCAGCTCCCTCATGCTCACCCCACTAGGAATTACCCCATTTACAGACGCAAATGCCTGCCGGTTGGTATTTGTTCTTTCCTAGAACATACCATAAATAAAAACCAATAAGGAATAACGTTTTTATGAGTTCAAGTTTTTGTCTGGTCTCTAATCCAACAGAATAGCATGTGATACAATCTCATAACTTTCAGAGCGATTCAGGAGAAAACTGTTTAGAGCAGTGTTGTGTGTTTCTAGGCAAAACTCCAAACATGAAAACAGCACTGGACACCTGGTCAGTCCTTAACCCATTACTCTCTGTTGATCAACTTCAATGACAGGAACAAATCAAACAAAGAAGCTGGGCAGGGCTGCTGCTGACTGGTCACCTGTGGGCCAACGGAAAGTGACTTTTAAAGTTTACTTTCTTTTATTCTTGGGGGAGATCATATAGTATTTGAGGGTAGAGTTGGGGAACGTCACATTAAAAAAATTGCAATTCTTAGCTTCTCTTGAAAAGTTTCCAGTTCCAGGTTCATTAGGCCATGGGTGGCAGCTGCTCCCTCCAGACAAGTCCTCTTGGTTCCGGGCTGGAGTGAGTTTGTGTCTGGCCTGGCTCCCGGCAGCCTCTGGGATTCTGTTTCCTCCTCTCTGCAAAGAAAGGTGTCCAGCTCCATTGGCTCTCCATCTTCCATGTGGGGACACAGCTCCTGCTGTCATATCTGTCCCTGTGAGCTTGTGCCTCTGCAGACACGCTAGTGGGGAGTCCAGAGAACGCACACACACATGCATGGGTTGACTCAGCTAGTGTAACTAGATATCAGTTTAACCACTAATACCCCCTAAAACCGGGCTGTAAATCCAAGAGACAGTTTGAATGGTCCTTTTTCCCACTGGAGACCACACTTCTTGCAGACATTAAAGCCCTGCTAAATACAAATGCGGGCTCAGTAGGCCTCCTGCAGTGGCGCTCTTGGCCAGGGTGCGCGAGGAGGGGATGGAGGGAATGGAAAGGTAGCCAGAGAGGCTGGTCCTGGAGCCCCTGGGTCTCCAGCCCTCTCCCCAGTCCCTGCAGCAGAAAGAAAGGCCTCATCCTTCCACACTGCAGATACCCTGGCAGAAGAAAGGCAGGCACTCTCTGGAGAGGGCTCAGCTGACACAGGACTGAGAAGTCTCAATGCACATGAAGTGAAGTCTGAAGCTTACCCCCCTCAGCTCCGCCTGTGAACACAGATAGCGCCAGCCATGTACTCAGAAGCAGGAGGAGTCCAGTCCAAGAGAAAATAAAACCTATACACACTGACCTTCGGGGATCTGCCAAGGAATGCTAGATGATCCATCCGGGTCCACATAGCTGCTGTGACAGACGATGAACCTTCAAGATCTTGTTGCCTTTTGGTGAGGAACCGTGGGAATCAGGCAGTGAGTCACTTCCACCCACAGCTTACCAGGACCTGTCTACAGGGATGACAAAAGCATCCCCTAACAGGTGGCTGGAGACCTGAGGCTCACCAAGTGCCCCGGCCATGAAATCACAGAAACAAAACTACCAGAGGCCAGCGCATTGCTTTCCCCGCCGGGCAGGTGCAGAGTCAGTGGAGAGAAGTAGTATCATGGTCGAGCATGCGGTGAGAGCAACGCCCACGGAACCGGGGGACACACAGCACGGGCTGAAGCTGCGAGTTCTGAGCACATCAGCCCCTGCGCCTCACCCCCGCCTTCCTGTTCTCCAAAATGGAATTAGCCTCGGGGCCTTGTCCCCAACCACCTCTCCGCATCCTTTAGGCCTCGGCTTGCAGGCCAGGTGCTCAGACAGGGATTGGCCACGTCCACGGCAGCTCCCCGCGTCTTTCCTTGGAGCCTGAGCTGCTCACCAGAAGGGAGCAGAGCCAGGACTTGTCTTGTCTCCAGGACTTGTCGTCTTGACACTGACATGTTCCCAGCACTCAGAACATGCTGGACACGGGGCGCTCCCTCTGTACAATGTATTAATCCACTGCATCAAAGCATGAGTGAGTGTACACTATGGACAGATACATATTTCTACGGAACCACTGTTACCTTACTTAAAACATACCAAGTTTTATTTTGCTGGGAATGTGTACTTTGCTGGGAAACTTTGGGGGTTTGGAGTCAACTTGCATTCCATGGTTTTTGCCATGGAATCTCTTTATCTATAATAATAGCAAATTCTCATGAAGATGAATGAAAACAGAATGATGTTCCTACAAAGGGAAAATTCTGGGCCATCATGACAACGCACAAATAGCTGTCAAATGCTAAATTTCTCATGAAGCCAAGAGAGGCCAAAGCTATCCCTGACCTGTGATTAGTACAATAAAAGCTGTGCCTTTGGGCAACAATGGGAACAGAGATGAAGACTTCAAGCCAGACCGTCCAGCAGCCCCAGCCTGAGGCTATGTCTTCCTGTAATTCATTACTCAGGATGAGGAAGCTAAATCAGGGTTGCCCTGGTTACTATGGGGCTCTTCTGAGGACCCTGGCGACATAATTGGTGTTGGCTTGGAGACTGAGGCTTTCAATTCTGAGATCAGAGTGCTGGTAATAGAGGTGGCTACCCCCTCAAGAAAAAATTCAAACAGGCTTTGGAAAAAATGTGATAGTCTCAAAATTAAGGTCCTCCTCCAAAATGTGCCACTGTCTTAACCTGTGGTCCCGACAGATTCAGCAACAATATTGGCTCATTCAAATAAAAGTGCCTTTTTAAAATAGTAACAAACAGAATCACGAAATGCTTAACCAGATGACCTCAGCTAACCAAACTAGGTTGTCACACACAGAGAGCAGAGTCTGCTGTGAATATCCTGCCCAGATCACCCTTCGGCAGATGTCTCCCGAGTTACTGCCACAGCCCCACGCTGGACACTCAGAGGAGGAAGAGCTCTGGGTTCAGCGGCTTGGAGGACTGGCTGGAGGGGGAATGACACGGGATGTGGCCCAAGAAACAGATTTTCCGAAAAGAAAGGGACAGTAATACAGAGAACAGGCAGGAAGACGGAGCTAGGACTGGAATATAGTTCATTAGAATAGAATTCAGCCAGGGGCCCTTCTCAGGCGCCCAGATCCCTCATGGCTCTGCCACCAGGCTGAGAATAACAAAGGTGATTGGGTCCCAGAAATCTGAAACATGTTTATGAGCATCTGGGGATCTGTGCCCTGTGTTTGCAGGCCGGTCTTTAAGACACGTGGAGTTTACACGAGGTGGGGAGCAAGGCAGGAAAAGCGGAGGAGCGGCCGGCATATTTAGGGTGCAAGGGTCTGCAATGTTGCCCTCACACCTACACCCAAGGTCCATAAGGGTCATCAGGCTCATCAGCTGGGTCGTCACTGCAGGCCAGAAAGGGCTGGGAGGACAGAGCACAGAACAGGGACTCCCACCCTCCCACTGCTGTGAGGCTAAATCTGCTTGCCCCACACCCAGCCGCCACCAGGGAGAAAAGGAGAAGATGGAAGGAAAAGAGGAGTGGAGGGGCTGAATACCCTCTGGAAAGAGACAAAGTTAATCCTGAGGAGACTTTTAAACTGGTAAACGGGGAACCACTGTGCAGTGGTAAGAGCTGAATTCAATTTTTCTAAATCAGTGGCCACAGAAGTAACTCACTTCTACATGCCAAGTAGAAGTCAGTTACAGAAAATGAAGAACACATTTCTGCAGTTCTGAGCCAAGATATGAGAATTTTAATCACACTGCATATAACAGAAGTCAACAGGACTGAGACCAAACATCTCTCATAAACATAAGTAGACAAAACTTACCGATGAGGAAAAAAAAAAAAAAAGAAACTTGAAAACATGATGCTAAGTGAAAGATGCCAGACACAAAAGGACAAATACTGTGCCAGGCGCAGTGGCTCACACCTGTTATCCCAACACTTTGGGAGGCCGAGGCGGCTGGATCAGTTCAAGACCAGCCTGGCTAACATTGGGAAACCCCGCCTCTACTAAAAATACAAAAATTAGCCGGGCATGGTGGCGGGCGCCTGTAATCCCAGCCACTCAGGAGGCTGAGGCAGGAGAATCACTTGAATCCGAGAGGTGGAAGCTGCAGTGAGCCAAGATCACACCACTGCACTCCAGCCTGTGCGACACAGCAAGACTCCGTCTCAAAAAAAGAAAGAAAAAAAAAAAAAAAAACAGATACTGTATGCTTCTACTTACATGAGTGACCTAGAATGAGATAAATTCATAGAGAGAGAAAGTAGAATATTGGTTATCAGGGGCTGGGGAAGCAGAGAAATGAAAAGTTATTGTTTGATGGATATAAAGTTTCTATTAGGGATGATGAAAAAGTTCTGGAAATGGATGTTGGTCGTGGTTTCATACAATGTGAATGTACTTAATGCCACTGAATTGTACACTTTAAAATGGTTAATTTAGTAAACTTTATACTGTGTGTATTTTACCATAACCAAAAAAGAAAATGGACTCTCACTTTCATAAATAGAATAATATACTGTTAAATTATTAATTTAGAAGCCCAATCAAAAAAAGGAAAAAAAGTCAAAACATACAAATTATCAGTGAGATAACAGACTTTGCATACAGAGGAACTTAAAATATTAGAAATGTATAAAAATATTGTAAAATACTAAATAATATATGAACTATTTTATGCTCATGACTTCAACAATGATTCAAAGCCCAAATAGATCACAAATATAAAAAAATGCAAACATTGCCAGATAACTATATCCTTAGCTATCATCAGTCTGACAGTTTAATTGGTGAATCTTTTCTTTTTTTTAATTAAAAAATTTTTATTAGTAACATTTTTGTCCTTGGTAATCCTTCCAAATAAAGAAACCTATGAAAATGCTATGGGAAATTAAATTAAACAACATATAAAATCACTTGGGCACCTGGAAGATGGTGAAGAAATATTTTGTGACATAAATATAAAACTATCAATTTTCAGAAAGCTTTAGTGTTTCGTTAAAAGTATGAAAAAGAAATTTAAAATTGCTTAAATAATCATTAGTCAGAGATATATTCAAAAAGGAAACTTATTAAATATACTACTTTTTCCATTCTCTGTGGTAAAACTGAGAACAAGAATCTTGGTATAGGTTAAAATTTTGAAATAATAGCGTATCTGGGGACATCAACTATCCCTTACATCTTGAACACACAACCTTTCTATTTACTCTGTAAACATGCTCAGTTTTGAACCTACCACCCCCTACACCCGACACTATCTTTGCTCTATCTTTCAATTCTTTCTTTCTTTTTTTTTTTTTATTACACTTTAAGTTCTAGGGTACATGTGCACAATGTGCAGGTTTGTTACATATGTATACATGTGCCATGTTGGTGTGCTGCACCCATTAACTCGTCATTTACATTAGGTATATCTCCTAATGGTATCCCTCCCCTCTCCCTCCTCCCCACAATAGGCCCTGATGTATGACGTTCCCCTTCCTGTGTCCAAGTGATCTCATTGTTCAATTCCCACCTATGAATAAGAACATGCGTTGTCTGGTTGGCTGTTCTTGTGATAGTTTGCTGAGAATGATGGTTTCCAGCTGCATCCATGTCCCTACAAAGGACATGAATTCATCCTTTTTAATGGCTGCATAGTATTCCACGGTGTATATGTGCCACATTTTCTTAATCCAGTCTGTCACTGATGGACATTTGGGTTGATTCCAAGTCTTTGCTATTGTGAATAGTGCTCCAATAAACATATGTGTGCATGTGTCTTTATAGCAGCATGATTTATAATCCTTTGGGTATATACCCAGTAATGGGATGGCTGAGTCAAATGGTATTTCTAGTTCCAGATCCTTGAGGAATTGCCACACTGTTTTCCACAATGGTTGAACTAGTTTACAGTCCCACCAACAGTGTAAAAGTGTTCCTATTTCTCCACATCCTCTCCAGCACCTGTTGTTTCCTGACTTTTTAATGATCGCCATTCTAAGTGGTGTGAGATGGTATCTCACTGCGGTTTTGATTTGCATTTCTCTGATGGCCAGTGATGATGAGCATTTTCCAATGTGTCTACCTTTTTTCCCCAAACCACTACTATTTGGCTTCCTGCCTCCACTACATCATATCTCAAACTAAAATGTCAAAGCAATCACGTTGCCAAATTTAAAAAAGGATTTCCCAGACCTTTTAGGAGTTGGTATCATTGCTTCACGTGGCATTACTAACCTGTCCCTCCTTGCAGTTCTTTTCTCCTGGCTTGAGATGTGGCATTCTTCCTGCCCTGCATACTTCTCTGATCATTCCTGTTTGGTCTCATTAGCTTGATCCTTTTCTCTACTTGCTCCTGTAGTGCGGACTCTACTCTTCTCACTCCATTCTCTTTTTCTAGACAATCTCATCCACTCCCATGGTTTCAATTCCTATCTATAAACTCTCTTTATTTCTACCTCAGACCACTTTGGTGACTTCCAGCATCATATAGCCATTCAATCATCTATGAGATTTCTCCATGTGGATATCCAAAGACACTTCAAACTTAACATAAAAAAAAAAAAAACTCACATACCTTTTTCTCCCCTCAAATCAGCTGTTCCTCCTAAAATCTCTAGGTTGGCTGATGGTTCATTATCACCCTACCAAGACACCTGGATATCATACACTCATTCATTTCTAACTTAGTCTCAAAGTCCCATGAATTCAACCTTTCAACTATTTTTAAAATCTGTCCATTCCCACTTCTCACCACTATTGCCTTAGGTTGCATCCCTCATAATCTCTTAGGTGGACTATAGCAATGGCCTCTTACAAGTTCTTGGCATTTTCAATCTTACTCTTTCCAGTCAATCATTTATAATGTTGCCAAAATGATCTTTCCAATACACAAATCTGATCACATTTCTCCCAAGCTGAAGCAATCCCTACAGCTCTTAAATAATTAGTTGCTTAAAGAATTAATTCATTTACTCACTTGTTTAACAAATATTATTTACCACATAACATATGATTTTAGGCACAGAGGAAATTACAGTAAATGAAAATATTTAGAGAATATGCAAAAAGGTAGATATTGAACAATCCCCTAAATAAATGTATGATTACAAATTTGACAAAAGCAATGAAGAAAAATAACAAGTCACAAAGGAAGGAAAAGAGGAGACCTACTAGACATTGTGAAGTTATTTTTGTGAGAGTACTATCTTGGTGAATTTTTAAAATGAGTAGAAGTTGCTCAACAAAAAAAGTAGTTTTGGTAGAGGAAACAGCATGTACAAGGGATCTGAAAGGGAAAGGAGGTTAGAGTGTTAAAAGAAATGAAAGTAAGTCTGTTTGGCAAGAGCTTAGTGAATGATGGCATAGTGGCCTGAGATGAGATTATTGATACAGAAACCAAGTCATGTAGGGTTTGTAAGCCAAGGTGTGGATTTGGGTTCTTTTGAAAGGCTATGGGAAGCAATTAAAAAGTTTAAGACAGATGGACCGGGTGCGGTGGCTCACACCTGTAATCCCAGCACTTTGGGAAGCCGAGGCAGGTGGATCACGAGGTCAGGAGATCAACACCATCCTGCCTAACATGGTGAAACCCCGTCTCTACTAAAAATACAAAAAATTAGCCGGGCGTGGTGGCGGGCATGGTAGTATCCCAGCTACCTGGGAGGCTGGGCAGGAGAATGGCGTAAACCTGGGAGGAGGAGCTTGCAGTGAGCCGATCGCGCCACTGTACTCCAGCCTGGGTGACAGAGCGAGGCTCCATCTCAAAAAATAAAACAAAAAAAAAAGTTTTAGGCAGATGAATCACATCACATGGTTATAGTTACATCTTAAAGTTTTACTCTGGCTGCTGGTAGAGAATAAACTATAGCCTGAGTGGATGTGAGAAGACTACTAAAGGGATTATTCCACTAATCTAGGAGAGACAAATGGTGGTGGGCAGTCTCTGTTAACTTTTAGAAGTTATCTTTAGGTAATGTGAGCCTGCAATGTGAAGTTCCTAGTACTTTAAAAGTTAAAATGCTGATGAACAAGAAGGTATGTAAAAACTCAGAATTTAATTAATTAGATACATTTTCCGCCATTAGAACATTTCTGCTCAGAGGTCTTATTACAAAGCTACATTTCTGATAGTCTCCTACGAGGCAGCTTCTGCCAAAGCCACTCAAAACTAACTTCTTACAGAGCATCTCTACTCACATGATTAAAATGCATATCATACTTTACATAGCCAAAAAGACAAAGAACCACCTGATTTCTACTTCCAAGCTACTCAACCCTGGTAAATGGCCTTACCATTTACCCTACCCAGGCATTGATGTAAAAAATCTGGGATTTAATCATAATTTTTCTCTTCCTCTCATATCCCATATCATATGTAAATTAAGTATGAACTTAAATTGAATATAATATTCAACATAATGCTATGAAAATAATTGTATGTGATTAACTAGGATATAAATCTGGCTATAAAATCTCTGATAGTGATATATTATTTATATCCATGTATCCTTAGTAAAAGACCCTTTAATTATACAGTAGTTATAAATAGTAGTCTAATGTAGTATGCTATAGTTATGTTTTGCCTTAAAGGCAAAACATAATTGTTCTTCACTGTTAATACCTCTATAATAAACATATAAAATAAAACATGCTTAATTCCTTAGTTTGCAAATTAATTTACCAATTCATTCATTCTTTCTCAAGAACAGAAAACCTTATAGCAATACAGGTCAACTCAGGTCCATAAAGAGTAATTTAAGATCAGAAATTCATCTCAGGTCCATGAGGAATAATTTTTCTTTTTTCTTTTTTTTGAGACGGAGTCTCACTGTGCTGCCCAGGCTGGAGTGCAGTGGCACAATCTTGGCTCACAGTAACCTCCGCCTCCCAGGTTCCAGGGATTCTCCTGCCTCAACCTCCTGAGTAGCTGGGATTACAGACGTGGGCCACCACGTCTAGCTAAATTTTGCTTTTAGTAGAGATGGGATTTCGCCATGTTGGCCAGGCCGGTCTCAAACTCCTGACCTCAGGTGATCTGCCCGCCTCGGCCTCTAAAAGTGCTGGGATTATAGGTGTTAGCCACCACGCCTGGCCCCAAAAGAAATAATTTAAGATCAGAAGTACAAAGGAAGTTTTCTAATTCATTTTACAATTAGTTTCTGAATATTTCTCTAAGAAATCAGTTTAAATTAGATCTATTTCACACCAAATAAGTAATACAGCAATATTTAATTTCTGCATTACTGTTGACATATGAGTTATCTAACATGTAAACTTTCAGCCAACCAAATCTTATGGCTTTAGTGCTAATTTAAAAAAAAATGTTTTTGAAAGGAACATTTGTAAAATATATAAAGGCAATCATCTGCCTTTTTTTAAAAAAATTTTTTAAGAGATGGGGGTCTCTCTCTGTCACCCACGCTGGAGTACAGTGGTACAATCATAGCTCACTGGAGCCTTGAACTCCTGGGCTCAAGCAATCCTCCTGCCTCAGCCTCCGTAGTAGCTGGGACTACAGGCATGCACCACCACACCCAGTGAATTAATTTTTTTTTAAGAGACAGGGTCTTGCTATATTGACCAGGCTGATCTCAAACTTCTGGGCTCAAGCGATCCTCCTGTCCCAGCTTCCCAAGTAGCTGGGATTATAGGTGGTGTGCCACCACGTCCAGCTATCTGCTTTTTTAAATAGAGAAAGTGAATATCGTGTTAAGTTATCCTTAAAGACTTAACTAAGATTACTTATCATACTTTGTCACAATATATTTAAAATACTTCATTAAATTCTGAGGTTCTCAGATAGTAAACCATTTGCCCTAACACTAAATAGCCTTTTTCGTTTTTGAAGTCTTCCTATCTCCAACCTTTTCAGATGTCCCTTCATGTCAGAATGTCTTCCTCTACTAATCCTTCTCTGTGCTATATTTGATCTGCTAGTAATAAAGTTTGATAAATAAGTAACCTGTTTATTTCATCAGGCTCTATTCAAGGCTTGGAGATTGACTCTACACCTTTCCCACATTGAAAAGTACAAGTGGAAGTGGGAGCTTCTGGTTGATAGCTTTTGAGTTTACCTCTGGGTTTGTAACTGTACTCTTTAGTTAAAGCTATCAGGAATTTGGCTATCATATAAGTGAGACATAAAACCAAGTATCATTACTATGGCGATCTAGTAATACAGAATATTACTGTGTTTAAATAACTTATCCTACATAAGCAATGAGGTAGTGTTAACCTCACACCCACAATTCTACACAATTTAATGACAGATATCTAGAATTTAAAAAATGGATATAGCTTATATCCATTATAATTTTTGTTATACGGAGAGAGTTCAAAGTTGGCATCAAGGGCCAAAGGTAGAAATTAGCTTACAGAGAAAATAATTTGCATAGGCCAAAAAGACCTTTTGTGTACAATACCACCTATTGTAATTTAGTCCACAAAATACTGACTATAAGACCATAATCAAAATGAAATGCTATGAAAGGTGTGAGAGCGCTTTGTTTATGCATTGCAATAAAGCTATGGATGGATGGGCATAGCGCGTCTCCTGTTGCATGCACCCTGTTGCTCGTCAAGTGACATGGATCCGAGCTATTAACCACAGAAGAAGAAGAATCAGACTGATGATGTGTGTGGTGTCCAGATGCCTCAAAAGACTGCCTTTGTTCACTGTCTAGTGAAGACAGCAAAGGAGTAGACTGAGGGCTTTCCGTGGGAGATGATATCGAATGAGCCTGAGCTGACGTTGTAGAGGAAGCTGAAGGCTGAAGAAATTGTTCAGCTGGAGTATCTACTTCCATTGCAGCTTCACGCACTTCCAAATCAGGACTTGATGAGACCGCAGGAAGAGCTGAAATATCTGACTGACTTGTTCCACCTCTGAGTCGAGATCTTCCTCGTCCTCTATTGCTTTGTGCAACCTCACTTGCTTCTTTGAACCGTCTTGATAACATATCAGACATTCTCTGCATCCATTACACATTGGGACTCTGCTCTCCATCTTATTCTCATTCACTCTCAGGCCTTGCTCTGGGTCCAGTATCTGACCAATCACCACAAAGTCTCAAACGCTTAACTGGTGGTTGTCGTAACTCTTCTGTTCTCTCTTCCACTGAAGGAGTTTTAAGTTCTTGTGCTGTATCATCTTTCGGGTCAAAAAGATAGATGTACTCTGAAGAGTAACTAACAAGAATCTCTTGACCATCTTCACTGTAACACAGAAATGTCACTCTGCAGGACTTATTATTAAGATGGGAAGCAATAAAACGGGCAACCATTCCAATAGTCCCTTGACCTGCATAATTCCCTGTAGCTCTTGTGCCCAGCACTTGCCGATCATATATTTGTACTGAGCTGTAAGAATGACCAACAGCAAGGTAATATGGTATTGGTGGGCAAATAGCAACAGATGTGGCAGCACATGGACAGTTATTTAAAATATCACCTTTACAATCTTCTTTTGTGCAGCTAGTTTTGATGCGTGTATCAAACCACCTAAGAGTTCCATCTTCACCACAAGAGAGAAAAGTGTAAGGGTCATTGGGTACAGTCATAATCTCATAAGTAGTTCCATAGTGGCACGTAAATTGGCATTGTCTGTTGGTTTCTGCACCTTGCTCAACACTGGTATAAAATATTACTCCATCTCCAGAGCAGGATACAATCTGTTTATCATTTGTGCAAGGTAAGAACTTTGCACTAAATATGTTTGCTTGGTGTGGTGCCCTGAACGGATTGCTGTCAAAACCTTTCTGCTGTAGGGATTACTAATTACTAATCTGGTGTCATCTGAGCCAGATAAAATATATTCTCCAGTGTCATTCCAACAGACTGTATTAACACAGCCATCATGCATAATTTAGGGTTGCTTCAAGTTTTAATCTTCGGATAAATTATCTTCTTCCCAGGTAGTGGCCCCACACCTGGGACGGGTCCTCCAGCCTGAGGGACCTTTTCCTCATGTCCCACAACAGGTGTGGGCAGGAGCCACCCCGAGACATGACTCTGCCTGAGCCAGGTGGCAGGGGAGACCCTAACCAGTGAATCTTTTCAAAGTGTCATAAAACAGATGGTTCTATAGTCTTGATATCATTATAGAACATTTAAAACAATAAGGAAAGCTTCTGTTTTCCAAAAGCACTATAATAATGATTGGTCCCGTTTACAGGTTGTGATATTTTGTATACTCCTTCTTTTACCGTTTTTTGCTGTAAGATATCTGTGTGGTTGCTATCTATTGTCTTTTCATCTTGCTTGTCCTTAACATGAAAGTCCTGGCCACAACTTAGCTTTTCTTTGCTACCTTAAAGAGAGTCTCTAAACATGTGAAAATTAAACATCACAGTTCTAAATAATTCATGGATCAAAGAGAAAGCCTCAAAGAAAAAATCAAGAGAACTGAATGGACACAAAACACAACATATCAAAATAGGTGGAGTGCAGCTAAAGCAATACTGACAGGGAAATTTATAGCACTAGATGCTTACATAAGAAACAAGGAAAGCTCTTAAAACAGTAAGCTAATTCCTGCCTCAGGAAACGAGATAAAGAAGAGCAACTGGGCGTGTTAGCTCATGCCTGTAATCCCAGCACTTTGGGAGGCCGAGGTGGGTTGATCCCAAGGTCGGGGATTCAAGACCAGCCTGGCCAAGATGGTGAAACCCTATGGCCACCAAAAATACAAAAATTAGCTGGGCGTGGTGGCGGGTGCCTGTAATACCAGCTACTCAGGAGGCTGAGGCAGAGAATTGCTTGAACCTGGGAGGCAGAGGTTGCAGTGAGCCGAGATCGCGCCACTGCACTCCAGCCTGGGCAACAGAGTGAGACTTCATCTCAAGAAAAGAAAAAAACAAAACAAAACAAAACCAACGGCTCTGGGACATGGTCTGGCACTTTCTTAAATGATTCAACTAGAGTTACCAAGTAACCTGGCAAGTCTATTCCGAGGTATTAGGTTGACGCAAAAGTAATTGTGGCTTTTGCCATTAAAAGTGATATACCCAAGATAAACGAAAACATGTGCACATAAAACCTTGTATATAAATGTTTATAGCAGCACAGTTCATAATAGCCAAAAGGTGGAAACAACCCAAATGTCGACTGACGGATGAGAAGATAAACAAAATGTGGTTAATCCGTACCATGGAATATCATTCAGACATAAAAAGGAATGAAGTACTGATACATGCTGCAATACGTATGAACCTTGAAAACATTACGCTAAGAAAGAAGCCAGTCATAAAAGACTACATATTATGTGATTCCATTCATATGAAGGTCCAGAACAGGGAAATTTATAAAGACACAAAGTAGACTAGTGGTAGCCCAGGAATGGGGGCAAGGAAGGTGAGTGAGAGCTAAAGTACAGGGTTGCTTTTTAAGGTGAAATTGACTCCAGTGATGTTTACATACCTCAGTGAATATATTAGAAACCACTGAATAGTACACTTTAAATGGGTGAATTATGTGATACATGACTGTATTCATCTGGAGCTGGGTGCGGTGGCTCAGGCCTGTAATCCCAGCACTTTGGGAGGCCAAGGCAGGCAGATCACAAGCTCAGAAGATCGAGACCATCCTGGCTAACACGGTGAAACCCCATCTCTACTAAAAAA
>NW_012105342.1:1049123-1056988 GCF_000951045.1 Mandrillus leucophaeus | reverse complement strand
CACGGCCAGAGCAGGAGCCAGACAGAGAGGAGGGAGGTGCTACACACTTTTAAACAGCTAGATCTCATGAGAATTCACTGTCACGGCCAGAGCAGGAGCCAGACAGAGAGGAGGGAGGTGCTACACACTTTTAAACAGCTAGATCTCATGAGAATTCACTGTCACGACGACAGCTCCAAGAAGGATGGTGTTAAACCATGAGAAACCACTCCAGGATCCAATCACCTCCCACCAGGCCCCATCTCCAACACTGGGGATTACAATTGAATATGAGATTCGGGTGGGGACATACATCCAAACCATATCAATGACTTACATGTCAATAAAGAGACATAAAATTGTTTTGTTTTTTGAAAAAAAAATCTAACCTTTTAATAAGCCACTCTCTCAAGCCAACACAAGGCAGCTCCAGCACACCGCTGCTTCGGGAGATGCTGATGCCGCACGAAGGGAGGGAACCATAATCCCTTGCACATCCCTCAGGCAGACTCGGAAATAAGGATAAGGTGAAAATTACAAAAACCAAACTCATCATGCCTCCTTCCCTTGCCACCAAATGCTTGTATTTCTTTTTAACACCTGTTCCCCTGGGTTGTATAAAAAGTCCTTTGCTAATTACTTTTAGAAAAAGGGCTGCATTCTGGCCTTCACCTCCCGGAAACCATGCATCATACTTGAGGCACACACACCAGGGAAGAGGCTGAGGTCAAGTTCACCAATCAGAAACATAAACAGACAAGGAGGCAGAAGGCAGCAATCAGTTTCCATCAAAACCCTCAGCCAGGTGTCAGATCTCCCAGGGACACCCCTCTTTAATTTGAGGGGACATAGGTAAACACGTGTATCCACAAAGCCTGGAGCGAGTCGAGAGAGACATTTGATTAGTGTGCGGATCACAGACACAGCTGGGATCAAGGCTAACCAGGCTTTTAAGGATACACAGCTGACAAGGATATATCATGTTGTCCCTGCAGTGTGATGAATCTAATTAAAAAGGACTTAGGGTCAGAAAAACACTGGTGTAATAATGGGTAAGCATAACAGAAATCATTTTATTGTTTACTTACAGGAAAAAATACTTTTCCCATTTACATGCTTGGCATGGCCAGCAAGGAAGCGCTCACACTTCATACAAAACTACACATTAGTTTTGCCTCTCTTTGTTGTGACACGCAATCTCTGCTTTAGGTTCCTTAAAATTCTCTGTATGGGACAGTTTCTCTTATTATTCAAAGAATGACTTTTCCCAAAAATAAATAAGATATATTCCTTCCCTCCACTGTCTGGTGCTTCTCATGCTCTCCTTCTCTTTTAATTGTTGGTATAATTCTAGAGTTAAAGTCCTCTGTGCTATCGTTTGAAGAGCTCCCCATAAAGCATGTGTTGAAAACTTAATCCTTGGCTGGGCGCGGTGGCTCATGCCTGTAATCCCAGCACTTTGGGAGGCCGAGGCGGGCGAATCACCTGAGGTCAGGAGTTCCAGACCATCCTGACCAACATGGAGAAACCCCCGTCTCTACTAAAACTACAAAAAAATTAGCCGGGTTTGGTGGCGCATGCCTGTAATCCCAGCTACTTGAGAGGCTGAGGCAGGAGAATCGCTTGAACCCAGGAGGCGGAGGTTGCGGTGAGCCGAGATCGTGCCATTGCACTCCAGCCTGGGCAACAACAGCGAAACTCCGTCTCAGGAAGAAAGAAAGAAAGAAAGAAAGAAAAGGAAAACGAAATCCTTAATGCAACAGCATTGGGAGGCAGGGCCTATGGGAGGTGCTTCGGTCAGGAGGGCTCCACCACCAGGAATGGATTAATGCTGATTGGCTGTGTGTTCAACATCTTGCTCTTTCTTTGGCCCTCTCTTGCCCTTTCACCTTCTGCCATGGGATAATGCAGCAAAAAGGCCCTGGCTAGATGCTGACCCCTCAATGTTGGACTTCCCGGCCTCCCAAGATGTGAAAAATAAATTACCCAGTCTGTGGTATTCTGCTATAGCAGCACACGACAGACTAAGATGCACTGTAAAGCCAGAATATAATGACTTGCGAGTGGCTAACAGCGCAGGTTGGAATCTCATGCCAGCACCTGCCAGCTGCATGACGTTGGAAGAGCTGCCTAACTCCCAAGGTCTCAGATTCCCTAGCTGTCTCCCAGTCATAGCTGTCAGAAGTAAATGAATGAACGTATGGAATGTGCTCAAGCAGCGCCCTGCAAACAGCAAGGGCTCAGGAAAGTTAGCGATCATCTTATCATCATCGTCAACGTGCAGCAGTCAGTATTAGGTTTGTATACAAATATCAAAGAGCACATTTTAAGCTTATGTCCAAACATATATTAAAATGTGTTAAATATGTACCTTTAATGGAATTTTCCACCCAAATTTCTAGTTTCTTTGACGATACTAAGTAGGAAAAATACTTTAATTCACTCAATACTATCATAATGAAGATTTTGTTTGTTTTCTTTATAATGAAATTAGTGCCTGACAATATCTAAATTTACCAGAAGAAAAAGAATTCACTGAGGTCAGGCCTGCAATAGTAAAACAGAGGGGATGGGCTAACTGCTTCTCAACAGGGGTAAAGTACTCTCTGCCGCCTTTCAAAGATGAAGCAGTCCCCTAGATATACAGCAATGTCTGATATGGAACTTTGAGTAGGGAAAACATTGCAGACAAATGCATACAGTATAAGCATATTTGCTTAAAAATAAAACTATGAAGTTGTGTGACTATGTGTACACACACAGGTACATACATCTATATGTGCATACATAAAAGCTGGATACATCATCAAGCAATTGCCTGTGTGGTCAGGAGTGGGAGGCAGAGAGAGGAGGGAGACTTCGTTCTGCTCCAGTTTGTGGATTTCTCGCATCTTTTACAATGAGAATCTATTACTATTTTATTTCATATTTTAAAAGAAAGGGAAAATAGTGTCTATTCATTTAAAAGCAAATATTCATCAAGCCATAACATGCATTATACTACATTAAATTGCATTTTAAAAGCATCCTCTGTTATGCTTTCATTTAAAAACACAGTAAGAAAAGTATGATGGGAAATCCCAAACTTCTGCAGAATGAATTGAAATAATTGGGTCATTAAAAATCAGTTTATTTCCCAGTGCTTTGGGAGGCTAAGGCAGGAGGATCAGTTGAGGCCAGGAGTTCAAGACTAGCCTGTGCAACACAGCGAGACCCGTCCCCGACCACCACCACCACCCTTGCAAAAAATTTAAAAATCAGCTGGGTGTGGTGGTGCATACCTGTAGTCCCAGCTGCTCGGGAAAGTGAGGTGGGAGGATCACTTGAGCCCAGGAGTATGAAGCTACAGTGAGCTACGACGGTACCACTGCACTCTAGCCTGGGCAATAGGTGAGACCCTTGACCTTGTCTCTAAAAAATTGTTTTATTTGTATTTTTATGATTTATTTATTTGAAGACATGTTCTCATTCTGTCACCCAGGCTGGAGTGCAGTGGCACTATCTTGGCTCACTGCAACCTCCGCTGTACCCCTGCACCCCCTTGCCCCCGGTTCAAGTAGCTGGGATTACAGGTGCATGACACCACTCCCACTTAATTTTGTATTTTTTGGTAGAGATGGGATTTCACCATGTTGGCCAGGCTGGTCTCGAACTCCTGACCTCAAGTGATCTGCCTGCCTTGGCCTCCCAAAGTGCTAGGATTACAGGCGTGAGCCACTGCACCTGGCCAAAATAATTGTTTAAATTAAAAAGCACATATATTTTTTAAAAATCCATTTTTTAAAGAAAGTTTTGTTGCTGTCATATTTTAATGCACATGGAGCCTCAAATTAAAACATAATGAGGCATTTTAAGGGGCATTTGAAAATGAATAATGCTCTTTTCTAATTAATTTAAGTGACACAGCATGTTTGCTTGAAATCCCAAAATGGCTTTTTAATTTCCTAAGGGGCTCTTCAGACAGGAACAGTTGGGAGGCACTCACTGGTTCACTCACGCGCTCCCCTCCAGGAATGGCGCCAGGCCCTGGATGTGGGACAAGACGCAGCACAGACACGGCCTTCTCCCTTGTGCTGCTTTGCCACATAGGGAATGATGGGGAAATGTCAGGGCTTGGAGACAAAGAGACAGAATGAATGCTCAGACACAGAACCACAGAGGTGGGGAGCCCCTTGGACAGAGGGCTGAGGGAAGGCCCTTCCATGGATGTCCCACTGACTCTGGAATCTACAGGTCCAGAAGGAGCCACCTAGAGACCAGCTGGCAGGAAGAACAGCGGTGGTGCAGCGTGCAGGAGCAGCCTGAAGTAGAAAGACCCTGAGATTCCAGCACAGCTGGCAAGGCAGGGCCCGGGGGTTCCACTGCAGGCTGGCGAAGCTGGAGGGGCCAGATGAAAGCAGGCACTCACAGGCCACGGTGAGGACGCTGGACAGCGCTCTGTGTCCAGTGGGAAGCACATGGCTGAGCTTATGTTGTAAGAAGCTCTCTCGCCACGAAGGCACACACACAGACAGACAAATATGTGAGTACATTTTGATCCCAACAAGCTGGAAATATATGTTTTGTTGTATTTAACAAAAACCCACAAAATACATCTAAAAACTATTCCTATACAAAGTTACAGAAAATTTTAGTGGATTGTAAAAAGTAGAAATTAGGGGACACATGCTCTCATGCAATGAAATTAGAAATTAACAGTAAAAGGAAAGTAAAAAACCAAAAAGTCTAACTACCTAAAAAGTTAAGAACATCGGTTTTAGCGATGATTCAGGTTAAAGAGAAAAGCAAAAATGAAAATTACAAACCAAGTGGAACTCACTCCACAAGAGTACTGTGTGTTAATAACGCCAATCTATACAGTATTATCACTGTTACTCAACTATAAAAGGTGGAAAAGTAACAATACATGCATTAAGAAAGTAGAAAGGGGTAATAAAATAAAAACATACATAGTCAACCCTTTCCTCAAATTCCCCATTTCCTCCCAAGACCCCCAGCTCTAGGCAACCATTCATCTACTTTGAATCTCTAAAGATTTGCTAAAATGTTTATTTTTAAACCGTAAAAGAATATTATCTGTAGCTTTATAACAATAAATTGGAAAAACCAGATGAAATATACAATGTTAGAAAGATATTAACAAAAATGATCCCCAAAAAGAAAGAAAACACGAATAACATAATGACCATGGGAAAAAATGTTAAAAGTAGTCAAATTACCTCCCCCAAATTAAAATAAACCTAGGTAATTCCCAGGTTATATAAACTGTTTCAGAGCATAAGTCAAATCAAATTCTTCCACTTTCATTTTAAAGTATGCATAATTCTAAGATGAAATTGGACAAAGAGGGCACCTCGAGGTAAACTGTAGGTTATCTCATTTCTTAATTTCGATGCAAAACTCTTAAATAATATATTAACAAAGTGAATGCAGCCTAATATATACCTTCAAAGCACCAGGACCATTGCCTACTTCTGCAATGCAAAGTGATTCTGCGTTAGGAAATCCATTAATGCAAATCACTACATTAATAAACCAAAGGAGGAAAGCCATATGATCATCTTCACAGATGTTAAAAGGATGGTGATAAAATTTACATGCATCCTGATTAAAAAAAAAAATCTTAGAAAGCTAGGAAGGAAGCGAATACCTCCCACTAATAAAGGGAGAAGCTGACGGCAGACCTTACTCTAAATGGTAACCCATTAGGAGCAATCCTGTGAAAGCCAGGAATAAAACAAGGGTATTAAAAAATTCCAGTGTTAGTCAACCCTTTTCCCTGTAAATCCTTGATGTGAGTGAAGGGTAACATCGGGTCTGGGCTGACGCATGTGTGCCTGGAAAAATGACCCAAAAGTTCTGTCCTCTCACGTCACTGCTTCCTCTTCTCGGACACTGCAGTGTTGAGATGGGTATGGAAGGCTGTGGCCATCTCCTGTGCTGGGGAGGATGCCTGGATCGGGGAAGCAGTGTGGTGGCCTGCAGGCCTTGGGCCTCGGGCCTCCATAAAGACAAAAGCATTGTAAAAACAGCTGATGGAAAAGTGAACTGTGGCTTCTCAGTGAGAGTCGCCCCCACGCAGGCAGTGAACACTGCATGTGGGTGAGAGGGAAATGGAGCTGTGGGACCTCCCAGTGATGTGAAGATGCTGTCCCTGCTGGGTCTGCTGTCCTGTGTCCTTCTACGAAGCTCAGCAAATGGGGAGATTTGCGAACAGAAACCGTCTCTCAGCAGTACGCTTGGTGGTGGGTCACTAAGAGCTTCTCATTAAACTCAGGAGCAAGAGGTGGGTGATGAAACACCATCATCTAATGTTACTTTAACGAAACATCATTATCCAATGTTATTTTAACAGTTTTTGCCACAGCAACTACACAGAACAACAAAACAAGACGTACAGATACTGGAAAGCAGAAGAAAATATAATCATTTCCTCTGACAAACTATGGGATCAAAGATTCAGGCGTCCATTCAACTGCTTGTACAGGTCGATGCAAGTAATAAAAAACTGTGAGAAGTCTTACATGCGGCGAGAAGCCTCTTCAGTATAAAATAATAATAAAACAGGCATCCATCAGAGCGAGAGAAGATTTACAATATCTACGACTGAATTTGAAACATGGGAAGTTCATATGTATATTTTAGAAAACTATAAAAGTGTATTAAACATTTATAACAAAATAAATCCTAGATTGCTAAAACACATAAATATTTAAAACATAAAACCCTAAAATACTGAGGGGATAGTAGAACATTATTTATAATCTTGGAGTGGGAAAGGCTTTTCTAGGAAAAACACATAACCCAGCAAACAAAAGGGTTAAAATATGTAAATGAACACAACCAATGTGAGTACAGAAAATACCCACACAAAGAATGCCATTCAAAAAGTCAAAAGATACATAACAAACTATTAAAAAATATGTATTTGCAACCAATATAACAATGGCCAGTTTCCTTAACATAAGTAAGTACATATATATATATATAAAAAAATTATAAAAACAACAATGTAACAGTAAAATACATAACAAAGGTGAAGTGGCAGTTAACAGATAAATATAAGCAACTTATAAACAAACATAAAGATGCTCAACTTCACTTTTAATTAAAGAAATGTAAATTACATAAAATTGTACCACTTCGCCGGATTGGTGAAGACAAACACAATTCTGATAACACACAAGTTTGGATCTGGGTCCCCTAGGCACAGGCTCAGACCGCTGGCAAGGGTGTGAAAGGGTGCCTTATGTTTGGACAGCAATTTAGGAATAAGATTCTAAGTTTAAAGTGCACTCATGCTCTGACTGCAGGGACGGTCTTAGTGATTTTTTTTCTCTAGATCTGTTTGCATTCCTTCCTTGTTCACTGCTCCACCCTCAGCACCTAGGCCAGTTCCCCAAGTGGCAGCAATAGCCACTCAGTATCTGCTGAGTAATGAATATGTACAAAGAGTACTATTCAATTGGGCCCATGGGCTTATGCCTGTAATCTCAGAACTTTGGGAGGCCAAGGCAGGTAAATAGCTTGAGTTCAGGAGTTTGAGACCAGCCTGGCCAACATGGTGAAACTCTCTACAAAAAGTACAAAAAAAGTTAGCTGGGTATGGTGGCACATGCCTGTAGTCCCAGCTACTTGGGAGTCTGTGGTGGGAGGATCACCTGAGCCCAGGAAGATTGAGGCTGCAGTGACCCGTGATGGCACCACTGCACTCCAGCCTAAGCAACAGAAAAAAAAAAAACGCCAGGCGTGGTGGCTCACACCTGCAATCCCAACACTTTGGGAGGCCGAGGCAGGCAGATCGCCTGAGGTCAGGAGTTTGAGACCAGCCTGGCCAACATAGTGAAACTCCATCTCTACTAAAAATACAAAAAAAAAAAAAAAAT
>NW_012105342.1:1047251-1049073 GCF_000951045.1 Mandrillus leucophaeus | reverse complement strand
GGCGGGCACCTGTAATCCCAGCTACTCAGGAGGCTGGGGCAGGAGAATCAATTGAACCCAGGAGATGAAGGTTGCAGTGAGCCGAGACTGCGCCATTGTACTCCAGCCTGGGAAACAACAGAGAACTCTGTCTCAAAAAAAAAAAAAAATTATTTGCCATGTTCATTTTAGCACAAGACTAGAAACATGTTAAACTTATCCTTCGTTAAGGGGTGGTTACAATGAATTACCACACATCCATCCAGTGGAATTATCTGCTACTCTCTGTTTAACAGCAGAGAAGACCTCCATGTGCTGATGTGAAAATGTCACCAGGCTACATGGTTGACTAACAAAATCCACGTGAGTAGCCCATGTGTGTAAAAAAAAAAAAAAAATCCATAAACAAAAATATGCAAAGATGATGACTGGAAAGGCACCAAAAAACAAAAACAAAAACAAAAAACAAAAAACCCTGTTAGCAGGAAGGGGAAGAGCTAGGAGCCCAGAATAAAAGATTGATCTAGTTTAGATATCATTTTTATGCAGAGAACACTAGCTAATCTTAAATTATGCATAGGAAAACACACAATCACCACACAAACATATGGAAATGTACCAGGTATCCTAAAGAAAAACAAAAACTGGAGCAAAGAAGTTGGAAAGAATTTGGATAAACCAAAGCACACACTGTATGTTCTGGAATGGAAAGACATGGTATTGTTTAGATGTTTTAATTTTCCCTCAAAGTAATCTACAAATTTAATATGATGCCAATTCAAATCTCAAATCCGTTCTATCCAAGTCTTGGCAAAAGAAAATCAAAGTGCATCTAGAAGACTAGATATTTAAAACCAGGCGAGAACATTTTAAAGAAATAGATTAAAAGTCTGTGGGAGGCTGAGGCAGGTGGATCACGAGGTCAGGAGCTCGAGACCATCCTGGCTAACATGGTGAAACTCCGTCTCTACTAAAAATATAAAAAATTAGCCAGGCGTGGTGGCAGGCACCTGTAGTCCCAGTTACTCAGGAGGCTGAGGCAGGATAATGTTGTGAACCTAGGAAGCGGAGCTTGCAGTGAGCCAAGATAGCACCATTGCACTCCAGCCTGGGTGACAGAGTGAGACTCCGTCTCAAAAAAAAAAGTCTGGGATGGGGTTAGGGGTAGAACTTGTCCTACCATGTATAAAAATAGATTATAAAGTCAAGGTAATTCACGTGGTATTCTTCTGGGATATGAATAAACAGACATATGAATATTGAATGAATATGAATAAAAAGTCCAGAAATAGACCAATGGACATTACTATCTGTGTGTACATGTGTGCATACAATGGTACTATCATCAGAGAATACTATAAACACCTCTACGCAAATAAACTAGAAAACCTAGAAGAAATGGATAATTTCCTGGACACTTACAGTCTCCCAAGACTAAACCAGGAAGAAGTTGAATCCCTGAATAGATCAATAGCAGACTCTGAAATTGAGGCAAACCCATCTCTACTAAAAAATACAAAAAACTAGCCGGACGAGGTGACGGGCACCTATAGTCCCAGCTACTCAGGAGGCTGAGGCAGGAGAATGGCGTAAACCCAGGAGGCAGAGCTTGCAGTGAGCTGAGATCCAGACACTGCACTCCAGCCTGGTCGACAGAGCGAGACTCTGTCTCAAAAAAAAAAAAGAAAAGAAATTGAGGCAATAATTAATAGCCTACCAAACAAAAAAAGTCCAAGACCAGACGGATTCACAGCCGAATTCTACCAGAGGTACAAGGAGGAGCTGGTACCATTCCTTCTGAAACTATTCCAATCAATAGAAAAAGGGGGAATCCTCCCTAACT
>NW_012105342.1:1043432-1045131 GCF_000951045.1 Mandrillus leucophaeus | reverse complement strand
CTGGATTAAGAAAATGTGGCACATATACACCATGGAATACTATGCAGCCATAAAAAAGGATGAGTTCGTGTCCTTTGTAGGGACATGGATGTAGCTGGAAACCATCATTCTCAGCAAACTATCACAAGAACAGAAAACCAAACACTGCATGTTCTTACTCATAAGTGAGAATTGAACAATGAGATCACTTGGACACAGGAAGGGGAACATCACACACCGGGGCCTACTGTGGGGAGTGGGGAGCGGGGAGCGGGGAGGGACAGCATTAGGAGAGATACATGATGTAAATGACGAGTTAATGGGTGCAGCACACCAACATGGCACATGCATACATATGTAACAAATCTGCACGTTGTGCACATGTACCCTAGAACTTAAAGTATAATAATAATTTTTAAAAAAAGAGTTGATATTGGTTGTTTCTTCACCACCCAGCATACATGTCCAGCTTCCCTCCTCCCCCAACCCTGCTTAATAGCAGCTAACTTTGTTTCGGGTATGACATCTTGAATCCCCTGTCAGTAGCCTATGTCTGTAAAAAAAAAAAAAAAAGTAGCCCATGTGTGACTGAATTCAGTCTGGTAGGACAGTTAAGCAAATTATCATCCTGCTGTGTCCAATTAAACACTTCCTCCCAGGTCTTTGACTCTAAAGCAAACAGACCCAGAGGTTAAGAACCAGAGGAATTGTCCACTCCTGCAGAACTGTAGCCTGGTAAGTTCAGGGTTCCTGCTGTAGGCCCCAGTCTGAGTCAGACTTCTAAGTGAACAGAAGAAGCTTCCTTAGAACCAGCTAGTTTCCAAGCCCGATCTCTAGCCTCCTTGGTGATTCAATAGGCCCCACTATCCTCACAATAAACGGCCTGTGGCTTTCTTAGTAATTGTAACTTGCTGCCAATGACCCTTAATGGTTTGGGTGACATTTCAAATCAGCAGGGAAATATTAGAGTATTCAGAAAATGGTTTCAGGAAAACTACTAAACTATTTAGAGAGAAAAAGTCCAATTCATCAAGTAGATTGCAAAATACTAAAGAGTTAACTATAAAAAAAAAAGCACACCATAACCAGGAAGTTATTGGGGTAGCATAATCTTGGAAAGGAGAAAATCTTTTTAAGCATGATTCTAAGGTAAGATTACAAAGAGAAATATTGGTAAATTTGAATACATAAAAATTAAAACGTTTTCTATTTTTCTGACAAAAATTAAAAGGCAAATGACAATCCAGGGAATATATTTGCCCAATATAAGTCAAAGGATTCAAAGTCATAATATATAAAGAGCTCTAATAAATCATTAAGATAAATATTTAAATCTAAAACTGAGTACAGAATACATACAGACAAAACACAGAAGAAAATAAAATATAAATGGTGCATAAACATAAATATGTGACATACTTACATATATGTATAAATATATATGAGCTTATGTATATGCAATTATAAATGAATAAAAAGTTTAATCTTACTAGTATTCAAAGAAATTCAAATTAAATAATGAAGTCGTCTTGTATCTTTCAAATTAGCATGGGTTAAAAAGAATAACAACTTTCAGTGCTGGCAAAGGCATAGGAAGAAGAGCATTCTCATATATTGGGAATATAAATGGGTAAACTTTCCTAAAAGGCAGTATGTCAATATGCATCAAATACTCTAAAGATACATTCATTTTTATCATATATATCTACTTTTAGGAGCT
>NW_012105342.1:1038885-1042697 GCF_000951045.1 Mandrillus leucophaeus | reverse complement strand
TTTTTATTATATGAAAGGTGTATACTTTTTATGTGCTGCATCGGTTTTGCAATATTCTATGAAGAACTCAGGGTAGGTCATGTCCACACCAAACAAGGATTAGTCCATTCTCGCATTGCTAGAATGAAATATTTGAGACTGGGTAATTTATAAAGAGGTTTAAGTGGCTCATGCAGGCTGTACAGGAAGCATGATGCCAGCATCTGCTTGACTTCTGGGGAGGTTTCAGGAAACTTACAATCATGGTGGAAGGCGAAGGGGGAGCCAGAAAGTCACCTGGCCAGAGCAGGAGCAAGAGAGAAAGCAAGGAAGGGAGGTGTCACATACTTTTAAACAACCAGTTCTCGTGAGAACTCATTCCCTCACTATCATGAGGGCAGCACCGAGGGATGGTGCTAACCACTCATGAGATCTGCCTCCATGATCCAATCATCTCCCAGCCGTCTCCACCTCCAACACTGGGGATTACAACTGAACATGAGATTTGGGCAGGGACACAGATCCAAACCATATCAACAGGAAAGGGAAGCAAGGCTGAGAGAGAGGGTTTCTTGTCCTAAGTCACATAACCAGGAGGTGGTGAAGCACGGTTTTGATCCTGGATTGCTGACTTCAAATCCAGTACTGTTTGTACTGCATGCATTGCCCCCAAGCAAGTGAACACACTGGTTTGTAGCTCTGAGATTTCTGGCCGTGTATGAGCCAAGGCAGAGAGACACCTAGGATCAAGCTCTAAAGTGAGGTAAATATTGATGATTTCGTGGTACCATCAACCAAACAGATGTATGTGAGAGTACACATCTGTGGTATGTGATGTTCTTTTTATGTATCTGTGGAGGTAGAGAAAGCGGTAAGAAATAGAGGAGACCAAATCTCCCTTTCCTACCCTTCCATGCAGTCTGTGATGTGGGGAAACAGGGTCTGAGATTAATACCAGGAGGGGTCAGCCCTTCAAGCCTGCACACTGGGTGTGGGCTTTCTTTTTGGTGTGGACCTGCAGGCACTGTGGTTTCCCTTCAGCCAATCACTCTGTCTACCCCACACAGGGCCCTGCATTGGAAAATGAGAGTCCAAGAAAAAAATGGCCAGTTTCTCGTAGGTCACCAGATTTTGCTATACTCATGGCACGTAGTATTGAGGAATAAAGAGGCTGGCCAAGTCATGGATACAAGATGGCGAGTTATCCTTTCTGATGGAGATGGGGATCCAGGTTGTGCCAATTGTCAATCATAAGGGGGTCTACACCATACCAGCAATACTTCTGTGTACATGATATAAGGATGAAATCTGATCAATGTTCTCTAGGCCACATTCAACAGACAATAACAAGATGGAGCTCCAACAATCCATTTTTGTAACTCAGTGGGCACTTCAGCATTGAAACTGTGCCAACTGACACTGGTCCTGCTGGCTTTCGTAGATAAGAATGCAGAGAGCAGCAGGCTTCCCAGTGGCTGCCCTGTGAATCCAAACCACATGGTCCCAAGCCAAGCAGGCATGGTCCCACAGCAGAAAAGCTTCTGGTTATTCGGCAATCACTTCTCGGAATCACAGCCACAGGTAGAGCAGGCAGAGGGCAAGTGTGGAGGGACATGGCTCTGAAAGGTAGCCTGCTGTTGCTTCCGAGACAAAGCAACAAAGGCCCATGTCCCCACACCCAGGAGCCACAGTCCTATCGGGAGTTTAAGTATATTCATACCAGAATGCAACCAAACACACTGCAATTTCTGTCACAGCCAGATGTACATATTACAGCACCATGAGCTACGTTATCTTGAAATGATAGTTCTATCCAACAAACAAGTTGTTGATCATCTACAACAAGCTCCTGTGACCCACCAGGCTGCATGCAGCCCAGGCAGCTTTGAATGAGGCCCAACACAAATTCGTAAACCTTCTTAAAACACTATGAGATTTTTTTGACTTATTTTTTTTTAGCTAGTCAGCTATCGCTAGTATGAGTGTATTTTATATGTGGCCCAAGACAATTCTTCTAACGTGGCCCAAGGAGGCCAAAAGACTGAACAGCTCTGTTCTACAATGTACACAGCACACTGTCTACAATTTTCTAAATGTGGCCCAACACAAATTCCTCAATGTACACAGCACACTGTCTACAATTTTCTAAATGTGGCCCAACACAAATTCGTCAACTTTCTTAAAACATTATGAGTTTTTTTGGTGACTTTTTTTTTTTAAGCTCATCAGCTATCGCTAGTTTTACTGTATTTTATGTGTGGCCCAAGACAATTCTTCTTCTAACGTGGCCCAGGGAAGCCATAAGATTGAATACCTCTATTCTGCAATGTACATAGCACAGTGTCTACAATTTTCCTGGATCTGAAAGAAAATTATTTTTAATTGAGAACTATATTGTTTTGATATATTTGTCATCCAGCATAATATGTACATCAGCACTTCAAATTGACTTGCAAATTGATTTTTAAAAATTCAATACAAATAAGAATCAATGCAACAAATGCTAAAATATAATAGTTACTAAGGATACTTATTCCAAAATAGCACCACATTGTGATCCTTAAAAATATACTATCAGTAGCTGATTTACAAGTAGAACAACTTTTAATTGTACTACTTATAAATCAATAAGCAAATTGCTATCTAATTTATAGAAATAAATCAGATTAACCTAAATACCTTAAACTAGAAAATATCAGAATGAATTGAAAGTGTACATGAGAACCTAAGAATACAAAAAAATTATTTTTAAAATTGCTCTCATGCAAAATCAAATCCTATGACCTTTATGAAAGGGTTTGCATTTCATTACTTACCAGCTGGCAGCCTTCTAGGGAGTTGACTAGCTGAGCATTCTGACAAGAGAGAATTGAACCAGCCAAATTCAGCATTACACACACTGCAGAAAGCAGCATGAAAAAGGTTATCTGGAAACAAACCAAACAAGAAATTGATTATTCACTTGGAGAGGCTCAAAGGAAAAATGACATGGCTTTACGACAGCTTTCATTTATTAAACAACAGTTGATCACATAATTACATGAATAACATGTATGTGTTTTAAAGGAAAGTGGTAGGTTATTTCTCAAACTTCCAAATTCATGTGACCCGAAATAGAAAAAGTAAGATCTGTAGGAAGCCACAGCAAGCTACCATGGTTTTGTTTAAAACCTATTATGATAAAATACTTAAGGAGTTAAACTTGAAAGACTGTGCATTATATACTCTTAAAAGTAACAAATTGTACATTATTAAAGAAAATCAAGTGAAAGAAGTATACTTATTAGAAGGCCTTTAGGTTTGTTTTAATTTTTATTACAGAAAATTTCATACACATGCAAAACCAAAGAAAACAGTATAATGAAGTCACATGTGCCCACCACCCAACATCAATAATGAATCCACTTACAGCCAACTGCGCTTCATTTATGGCCCCTACCATCTGGATTATTTCGCAACCAATACCAGGCATGATAAAATTTTACCCTTAATATTTCTAAAGGAATTGAGAAGCTTTCTGAAAACATAGCCAAAATAATCATCATATCTGTAATAAATAAAAATTCCTACCGGGCACGGTGGCTCACGCCTGTAATCCCAGCACTCTGGGAGGCCGAGGTGGGCGGATCACAAGGTCAGGAGATCGAGACCATCCTGGCTAACAGGGTGAAACCCCGTCTCTACTAAAAATACAAAAAAGCCGGCATGGTGGCGGGCGCCTGTAGTCCCAGCTACTCGGGAGGCTGAGGCAGGAGAATGGCGTGAACCCGGAAGGCAGAGCTTGCAGTGAGCCGAGATGGAAAAAAATGGCCAGTTCCTCGTAGGTCACCAGA
>NW_012105342.1:1033836-1036949 GCF_000951045.1 Mandrillus leucophaeus | reverse complement strand
GAGAGGATGTGGAGAAATAGGAACACTTTTACACTGTTGGTGGGATTGTAAACTAGTTCAACCATTATGGAAAACAGTATGGCGATTCCTCGAGACAGAGACTTTTATTCATCAACTGTTTTGTTACCCTGAGGTATAGTTCATATAGGAAAAGCAGGATATATACTCGACTCTTTCTGTTCATTTTCCAGGTTTTAAAATAATTTTAAACGCAAAATAAACTCAACGAAGTCTATATGGTTAATTAGCACTCTTTCTGCATCTATGTAAATAATTAGGCCAAATCTAATGAAGAAAGACCCTTTTTGTGATGGAGAGTAACCTTTAAGATTAATATGATCAAGAGGCAGGGAGAGTGGCATTAAAACTTGTTAAAGAGCAAAAAAAAGTCACTGGATATCCTGTCTAATGCACCCTTCAGGGTTATTTCTGCCTTACAATGTCTTTTTGCTATTTCAAAACTCTGCATAAAACTGATAGTTCATCAACTGATAGTCGTATAAAACTGATAGTAGTGCAAATGATTCTTGACGATACAAATGTAAAGGAATTTTGTCTGGTAGCATGTAACTGATTATTGCCCCACTGATATTGACCACTTTTATATTTATTTGTAAATTTATTTCAGCATTCCTGATTGCTTATATGTGTGCAGTGTTTGAATTAGCCTTTCAACTGCTTGTAACTTCTTACTGATTTCCTCATTAAATAATGAGTTAGACATAGTCTTTGACACATGTCTATTTTTTTAAAAAGCTGATTCCTGGCTGGGCACAGTGGATTATGCCTGTAATCCCAGCACTTTAGGAGGTCAAGGTGGGTGGATCATGAGGTCAGGAGTTTGAGACCAGCCTGACCAACATGGTGAAAGTCCGTCTCTACTAAAAATACATAAATTAGCCGGACATGGTGCTGTGTGCCTGTAATCCCATCTACTCAGGAAGCTAAGGCAGGAGAATTGCTTGAACCCGGGAGGCAGAGGTTGCAGCGAGCTGAGATCTTCAGCCTGGGCAGCAGAGTGAGACTCCATCTCAAAAAAAAAAAAAAAAAGCTGGTTCCCTAGCATCCTCCAAAATTAACAGTATCATGAAATACTGTTTTGTCTGTTTAGTGGAGAGGGGAGTGAGTTTGAGCCATTGTGAGCCAAGAACTTAAACACATTTGATACGTTTTAATCATCTGCGTCATTAGACAGAGAGAGTCTAACCAAATACTGTATATTCTCACTTACAGGGTGGGAGCTAAACTTTGGGGACACACAGACACAAAGATGGGGACAACAGGCACTAAGGACTCCAACCGAGGGTGGAGGGGAAGAGCTGAAAAACCACCTACTGTGCTCACTAACTGGGTGATGGGATTATTAGAAGCCTAAACTTTAGCATCATGCAACATACTCATGTAACAAACCTGCACATGTACCTCCTGAATCTAAAATTTAAAATAAATATAGTCATACATAACAAAAAAACTGCAAACAAAACTATAAGGTTTTACGTAACCATATTAATTTTACATCTGTATCTCCTTTCAACCATGCCAAAAACTATTTCTTAATATAATTAATCTGTTGGATTTAATTTCACAATATCCACGCAAGTCTCAAAATAACAACGCCAATACAACTGCCAAAAAAAAAATGACTGAAAATAGTTTAAGATTTATATTTCTTTTTATTCTTACAGTACATTCTACCAGAAATAGTCAAATTATGGTGTTTTAAACTCACATGGTTCCTTCATGTGTGGTTATGCTACTGATCAGGAACCCAGGTTAGTTCCTTTTATTTCATTTTTTCTTGTTTAGGAATTGTTTCTAAAACTGAGTTTCATTTATAATTATATAAAATGATTCTAAAGTCAGGTCTATAAGTGAAGTTTCACATAAGTCTAGCCTTTATTCTGTTCCTCCACTCTATTTCCTCCCTTCTATTTTTTAATAGATAAGCATTTATTTTTTAATTTTATATTTTATCCTTCCATCTTTTTTTAATAAAAGTATATAACAGCAGCATAATACATACATTTTCTTCACTTACTTTTTTTGCACTTAATATAGTGAAGATCTCGCTATAAGAACATACAAATAACCCTATTCCCTTCTACAATTGCCTAATACTTCATGGCACAGATGAATCACCATTTTTTATTATTTATTTATTTATTTAGAGATGGACTCTCGCTCTGTCACCCAGGCTGGAGTACAATGGTGCGATCTCAGCTCACTACACAAAGGACAATACTAAGAAATGCTTTCTGCTAATTATATCAGAAAATATATGAAAACATCTTCTAGAAAATATAAGTGACCAAAACCAATTTCAAAAGAACAAAAAACCTGAACATAATCTTGAGAAAAATATCAGTAAAACTCTACCCACAAAAAACAGCAGGCCCACAGTCTTTCACGGGTAGATTTGTTTCAAACTTTCGAAAACATCTAATCTTCCGATAATAGGGCAAAAGGCAAGTTCCCCAACGCATTTATAAGACCAGAGGTTTTCTATTTCTTGAACAATTCAGTGCAATAGCCGTTAAGTGGGACAGAAACAAGTTCCATGTCCTGGGAGAGGCCAAGGTCACCTGAGTGGGGTGAAAGCTCTAGCAACGGGAGAAGGGTGACTGCACAGACAAGCCAGCAATGTGGGACATTGCAGCCCAGGTGGGAAGCTAAGCGCACCCATGTGGGATGGAGTGGCAGCAAGGATAGTGGATTGGTTATTTACAAGGTGAATTAATCAAATAAGGAAATACGGTAAAGATAATAGGTGCTGAGTTTCTCAAACCAGAATACACACGGTGGTGCTGTATTGCAAATGGCAGTATAATGTAATCTCATAATCTTCAGTGCTGTGTAGATGACTGATAGATAGATATCCTATAATTTCGTCACCTAGAGGGCTGGGAGCAATGATATTCCCAGTAGGCATGAGCGAACCTAGCAACCTTGTTTCTTTTTTTTTTTTGAGACGGAGTCTTGCTCTGTGCCCCAGGCTGGAGTGCAGTGGCGCGATCTCGGCTCACTGCAAGCTCCGTCCCCCCGGGTTCACGCCATTCTCCTGCCTCAGCCTCCCGAGTAGCTGGGACTACAGGCGCCCGCCACCTCGCCCGGCT
>NW_012105342.1:954062-1033786 GCF_000951045.1 Mandrillus leucophaeus | reverse complement strand
CCCGGGTTCACGCCATTCTCCTGCCTCAGCCTCCCGAGTAGCTGGGACTACAGGCGCCCGCCACCTCGCCCGGCTAATTTTCTTGTATTTTTAGTAGAGACGGGGTTTCACCATGTTAGCCAGGATGGTCTCGATCTCCTGACCTCGTGATCCGCCCGTCTCGGCCTCCCAAAGTTTTGAGTCTTGCTCTGTCACCAGGCTGGAGGGCAGTGGCACAATCTCGGCTCACTGCAACCTCCACCTCCTAGGTTTAAGGGATTTTCCTGCCTCGGCCTCCCAAGTAGCTGGGACTACAGGCACAGGCCACCTCACACCTGTAATCCCAGCACTTTGGGAGGCCGAGGCGGGAGGATCACGAGGCCAAGAGATAGAGACCATCATGGTCAGGTGGTGAAACCCTGTCTCTACTAAAAATGCAACTTTGTTTCTCAATTCCATTCTCCACAAAAAGAAACCAGAGCTCTTTAGGGAAAGGATTAATTCCAGGTCTAGGGCAGGGAGAGTTAAGACTGAACTCCTGGCCAAGCGCCGTGGCTCACGCCTATAATCCCAGCACTTTGGGAGACCGAAGTGGGCGGATCACGAGGTCAGGAGATGGAGACCATCCTGGCTAACACGGTGAAATCCCCATCTCTACTAAAAACACAAAAAATTAGCTGGGTGTGGTGGTGGGCACCTGTAGTCCCAGCTACTCTGGAGGCTGAGGCAGGAGAATCGCTTGAACCCAGGAGGCGGAGATTGCAGTGAGCCGAGGTCGCACCAATCCGAGCGGGACTCCGTCTAAAAAAAAAAAAAGAACTCCCTCTCTTTTGGTGCTATCAATTAAGGAAATGCTCAATAAATGATGTTGGGGGCATGTTAAAGATGCAAAAGCCAGCTTTAAGGGGCTCCCACTGGCCAAATCAGGGACAATTTGAGTATCGGAATATGTAATGATAATAAAAGATTAGATAATAAGTTAATGGTAAGAGACCCATGGGTCTACACAAAGTCTCAAAGTATCTCCCCCCAAGTTATTTACCTTAAAGGAGAAAACTTCGCAGTGGAGGCACATGACACCTTAACCAAAGTGATCTAAGTTTCAAAATAACAGGACAAATTGAAATTTTGTGCCACCTGATAGGATCCAAAAATAACACAGCATTGCTTCTGTGATATTCTTCCCAAAGATGCATAATTCAAATCCGATCATGAAGAAACAGCAGACAAACCCCAGCTGAAAGATGTGCTACAGAAAACAGGCCTGTATTCTTCAAGTGAAGGGCATGATGGTCAAGGAAAGACTGAGGAAATATTGGCAATAGGAAGGAGACTAAAGAATCATAACTAAATAGTTCAGGGAACAAATTATTTTGCATTGGGCTTGCAACTTTTCTGTAAATTTAAGGTTATCTCTAAGTAAATTAGCATAACCTCAAAAATAATGATAATATATGAAAATTAAAGACTAAACCCCCTTATGTCAAAAGATGCAAAATTATATATTTTGAGCTATATGTATTTAAAAATTTTATCAACAAGTGTTTGGCTCCAAAATGCAAGAATGTTTAGATATCAGAAAACTCTATGTGTTATTATACCAAATTACATGCCCAAAAAACAAATTCACAGAGTAAATAAGAAATTTTAATCATATTAGCAGGTGAATAAAGAGCTCATTCGTAGTTTTTCTAAACATCTCTAAGCAAGCTAGGACTGAAGGGGTAAATAAATAGCTCAGTAAAAGGTATTTATAGGGGAAAAAAACTCTAACAGCAAACATCACACTCTATGGCAAAAGTTAAACATTATTTCCTTTAAAATCAAGAATAAGGAATCAGAAACATCTTTACAGCCTGCTGTAACTCCTTCTTTTCAATAAGATATTGCACTTTCAGCCAATGCAAAAAAGACTAAAAGGCTTTAAGAATCAAAAAAGAAGACACATATGATGCTAAAGAATTATAAGCTGGGCATGGTGGCTCATGCCTGTAATCCCAGCACTTTAGGAGGCCGAGGCGGGCGGATCACCTAAGGTCAGGTTCCAGACCACCCTGGCCAACACGGCAAAATCCTGTCTCTACTAAAAGTACAAAAATTAGCCGCGTGTGGTGGCAGGCGCCTGTAATCCCAGTACTCAGGAGGCTGAGGCAGGAGAATTGCTTGAATCCGGGAGGCAGTGATTGCAGTGAGCCAAGATAGAGTCACTGCACTCCAGCATGGGCGACAAGAGTGAGAATCTGTCTCAAAAAAAAAAAAAAAAAAAAAAAAGAATTAAGAATTATAGTACGGTATTTGCAGATGGATAGCAAAGAAACCAATTCAGTCCTATCCATAAACTTATCTATAGATGGGACATTGCTATAGAATACTGAGTGTCATAAATCAGTGTGAAAAGAATAAATGATGAAAAATTGGTGCTAGGCTATCCATATAGGAAAAAACACAAAAACTATTTCCATGCCTCACATCATACACAAAAGCAGATTAAAGGCATAAAATGTGCAGATCAAAACTTTGAACTTAGGGAAAAAATGCAGAAAACATCTTTACAATTTTAGGATTAGGGGAATTTTTTAAAGCACTATACACAGATGTAGCGCTTATAAACACTGATGATTGCTACACATTAAGCTCAAATGATCTGTATGACCAAAAGAAGTGAAAATGTGGGAGAAGGTATTTGCACTAGATAGATAGAGCAGACCATGGATTAACATGTAGAACATATAAAGATGTCTTACAAATCAATAGAAATGTGTCTAAGACATGAAACCTGACAGTCAAAAAGAGTGAGAGTAAAAGATAGGCAGATACTTAACATCACTAGTAAGCAACAGGTACAAGTTAATACCGTAATAAATGATTATTTCACACTACACCAAAATGGCTGAAAAGATACTGAAAAGGCCAAGTGTTCACAGTGGGTGAAGGTTGAGGGATTGGCAACAAAAACAAAACAAAACTGTGTAAAATGTTGGTAGGAGTGTAACTTGACACAAGCTCAAGAACAGTTTGGCAATGGTCCCTGATTGCTCCATTTGTTTCTGGCTGGAGAAACTCACACATGTGCCTAAAGAAGTACTGTACAATGCCTGCAAATCTCAAAGAACTGGAAAGACCTTAACTGTCTAGCCATTAAGGAATGAATAAAGTTATTTTTCCCCCATAAAAGAACAATTAAAATGAGTGAATCAGGTCTACAAATATCCACATGGCTGAATCTCAAATACATAATGGTGAGTGAGAACAGCAAGTTGCATAAGGACACACGTAATACCATTTATATAAATCATGAAAGCCCACAAAATAAAACTCTATATTGGTTATGTATCTATACATGTGTAGTAAAATTCTACAGTCATACAACAGCCTGATAGCCGCAGACTTTTGTTATCTCTGGGGAGGGTGAGAAGGAAAAGATATAAGGCCTTGATGTGGCCTCTTATGTTTCATATTTTAAAATTTGAAACAACATTATCGATGGTAAATTGTTAACACCGCTGAGAAAAGCGGAGGGAATTTTGCCTCAGATATAACCGGTGGTGACTGCAGGGTAACAATTTTTATTATACAGGTGAGAATGTGAGTATCAGAGGGCACGAGGAGGAGAAAGCTGAGTCAGGGAGGTAAGGGGACCAGGAGGCAGGAAGCAATTTATACACTGAAATAAAATGCAGATCAAGAAGAAATGCCTATAAGGACCAAACATCTTCCACTGATGAAACAAGGCAAATCCCAATTCAACAGAATGAAATAAAACCCAGTAACCTATCACATTCCTCCATACTCACTATAGACTCTTTTAAAATGACATTCAGTCCAGTGTTGATGAAGTTCACTTTTTCCCCCCGAGTGAAAAATATCTGCCTTATTTCAAGGTTAATTTGCAGCACCTCCCCCTAAAACAATTATACTTATTTACCCACTGCATAAAACGTGTTGAATCTCTGCATTAAAAACAGCATCTGCTACACGTAATGGAAGAATACAATGGGACTATGAACTCTTCTAGTTCATCTAGTCCATAAAACAAACTATTATATAGCTATAATTTTTCTCATTTTACAGATAAAGAAACTGAGATTCAGACAGCTTAAAACCTACCACCATATCACCATGCTGACAAGTTAGCATGAGCCATAATTCAAATTCAGTTTGCCAGACAGCCCCAAGACCCACACCCTTTTCCCTATACCTAACTCCCTACGAGGTAGATCTTATGTCCTGCTCTTACTGTTCTATGTGGGCTATACTCACCATACACTTTATACTTATTTCCCCATACAATAGAGTCAGACTAGTGGAATATACCTTTTGAACCAGTAATTGCTCTCCTAGGAATCATTTGGAAAACAAGATAAAGAAAAGTTGTATTTAAAAAGTGGCAGCTCCAGACCGAGAATAAAAAATAAAAACATTAAAGAATAACAAGCAAATTCCTCCACATCAGGGACTAAACTCATTTTACAGGTCAAGAAACATCTGCATACAAACTAAGGAACCTACGTAAATTCCTGTACTAGTGATGGTGGGGCCAGGATCTGAACCCAGGCAGTCTGATTCCCAAGCAGGCATGGTTAATGGTTACGCTATTGTTTTATAAGCCTTTTTGGTATCCACAGTAGAAATATATTTTACCTCATGATCCTGTACACACACACACAAAAGTGAAACAACTTCTACAAAACAACATTGACCTCAATATGTAGCAAAAACTTTAAGACGCTGATTTCGTCATGAAATTGTCTCATGGCCCACGATTTAAAAAACACACAATGCTTCAGTGCTTCAAAAATACAGTATTTATTGTAATAACTAGAGTAGCATGTAAAAAAAAACTAAGTGGAACTGCATGTTTAGCAACAGAGCTGAGTAATTATGAATATAAACAATTGCTATTTGGAGAAAATACACCACGTTCATTGCTTGGAACCATGAATAATACTTATATATGTAGGAAATATAGAAAAAATAAAACAGGTTAAGGTAATAAGGATATAGGCAATTACGTTTTTATTTTTAATTTTATAAAGACTTTTATTTTTCCTTACAAACTGGGATGCTTAAGAGACCCGATAATAGCTACTTTTTTATTTTCTTGGCACCAAAGCAACTTACTTATGTGTTCCTTCTGGCATATCTGTTTCAGATCATAGTCAAGTTTTCCAATTCGTTTTACTAAGCTAGGAAAATTTTTTATACCAAAAAAAGTAAAATCAAAGCAAAACAAATGCTCCTTTGTTTATAGATGAAAATCTGGAACCAAATAACACAACATTAAAAGAACAAAACTTTGCAAACACATCCTAAAGCTACACACATTGAAACGCTACAGAAATACGCTTCCTGGGTTCGTTCTCCCTTCCCCCGCTCCTCTGCACTGTGCCTTTGGGTCTCAGACCCTTGTCCCGGGGGTCCCTCTGAATCCACCTCAGATTTTAAGAGGATGGGGCTGAGCCACTGGGCTGAGGTCTGGCCCTGTTCTCCTCATCTGCCAACGCCTCACAGTACTGCGCTGGCCAGTCCTTGGGGTCTTGATTATGGACTTTGGCCACAAACTTAAGAACTTTCATCTTGCTGGTTTCCAGGTTGGTTCGCGGGCCCCACTGGAACTCGTAGTCCACGGGGTCGGTGTGGGGTATCCGCCGGTATTCCAGGTAACGTTGTCGCACAAAGTCCTCAGTAATGAGTTTCTTTGGATCTCCGAAAATGAAATGCTTCTTGGTGGGGTAGACCCCTAAGCGCCGCAGAAAGTCCCAGACTTCAGTCTCCTTGACGGTGTTGCCCTTCATAAAGATGAGCCCCAGCACGATCATCAGGAGGCCCGTAGTGGGCGTGCCTTGGTCACCCCTCACCTCGGCATCCTCCTCCACCGGCTCCAGCGTGTTGATGAGGATGTACGTGTTGCTCTTGGGTTCAAGTTCCACCAGCTTATACCCGAAGACGTACTGGAGGCGCTCGGCGGCCCGTTTGAGGAGGTCGGGGAAGATGTCCCTGTAGTCCCCGATGACGTGCTTCAGTATGTCGGCCCGCTTGATGGGAATCTTCTTCTGGTCCTTAATCAGCAAGAACTGCACCAGCTCGGACACTTTCAGCTCCTGCTGCTTCTGGGTCCTGGGGCCCACGGCGGGGGCGCCCTGGGACCGGCGGGCGCCCTGCGACGAGGGGCCCTGCGACCACTGCGAGCCGCCCGGCCCCCGGGAAGTGCTCGGGGCCTCCTCCGCTAAGCGGTCTCTGGGGGCCCGGGCGTCTTCGCCCGCCCGCGAGGCCCCGGAGTTTCCGCCACGGCTCCAGTCGCTGTCCCTCTCGGCCTGGCCGCCAGAGCGACCCCGGTTCCTCGGTTTTTGCAACATGTCACCGGCGACGGGTACCGGTGCACACTCCGGCAAGCAAGCAGCCGCGGCGGGGATCGTGGGTCGGCGACCCGCTAAGGCCGCTGCGTGGGCGGGGCCCCAGAAGGGGCGCGCAGTGTCGGCTGAGACTGCGTGCTGCGTCATGAAGCCTGCGCCTTGCGTCACGGCGGCTGGGCGGTGCGCCTGGGCGGTGCGCCTGCGCGGCTGCGGGGCTGCGGGTACCAAAAGCATCAGAGATTTCTGTGCAGCCCTGCAGGTCTGGTCGGTGAATTTCAGTATAGCGAAGTGTTGTTCTTACTAAACCATGCAAGCAGAGAACGAGAACCGAAACTCCTAAAGAAGTGTGTCGCTAAATTCAGGACCAGACAGGCTCAGGCAAGTTTTACAGACGGTATTATGAGTTTCTAATTCTAAATCGGGAGCATCTGTAAATGGAAAGATCTCACAGGATGAATGTGTGAGAAAGAAAAAAAAAAAAAGGTGAAGAGGAAGGTACGACCGTGGAAGTAAAAGCATTTATTTCTACACAACATGTAGAAGGATATAAAAAACCCAGAGGGCTCTTAGTTTTCGTCCCTCCGCTCAATTTCATACCCTCCAACCCACTGCCCCCAGTTACTTTCTCTAATGCCCCGTGGAGTTTGTTAAAAACAAAAGTCTGCTGCAGGCTTTCCGCGCAAGCAGGACTTCGGTTTCACTATTTCCGTATGTGTATTTTCTGCATTAAACTCCTTTAGCTAGACAACTATGAGAAAACCACACAAAACTTGTCAATATTAAGTAAATGTTTTAGCTTGGTCAAACGAGTTTATCCTTTGGAAAACAACTGCCTTCGGCTCACAGCCACAATTTTAGCAGAAATGCGTAAGAGGAATGCTGCAAACGTGCACTCTCAAGAGATTACCACTTAATTTTGGGCATCACTGATCAAGAATTGCAATAACGTGGATCTCTTAAATTTCTTAATTCATAATATATTAGCTTTGAGAAAGAAAAGAGAACACAGGGGTATTTATCCCTCATCTATGATGTGTGCAGTCTATGTATATTTTAATTGTGCAACTCAAGTAGCCAAAATGAGTCATTTCATTAACTCAAACCATCAGCAATCTGCTGCCATTACTTCTATAGATCTTAGCAAATTTGTTTCTTCTCTATTTATTGACTTGCAAAGAAGAAACTGAATTTCCCTGTGTCTTTTTAAAGCTACCCAGAAAGTGGATAAACTCTTCAAAGAACCAAATCGAGTTCCTCTTTAATGCAAATATATTCAAAGGAAAGCAATTTAGAACACATTATCTGAATAATAGCATCAAACACAACCTTATTAAAATTTTGTTAAATGTTAGTAGCATAACACATTTGTAATTCAGTAGGAAAATGCAATCTGATAATGGCACTGGAACTGCTATAGTAAATGTAAAATCATATTCCATGAACTAATGCAAGTGTGCTAAAATCTGATACGCAGTGAGTAATAACTTACTGTTCCACACAAGATACAACTATATCCTCAGGCATCAAGCTTAATGACAAAGGCCTACTACGAAAAACAAATATATTATCAAGGTATTCATTTTTTTACAATGAGAAAATTCATCTGCTTCAGTTTCCTTGCAAATTAAAATTTGGACTTAGGTTCATAAAAGCTTCCTGCCATCTAGAATTCTGCAAAAGGTCCCTACCACAGGATGTGGATGGTCTACCTTGAGTCCAAAAAGTTCGGTGACCAAGATATAAGGGGAAAGTGGAAAATTAAATAAAAGCTCTTGTCAACAATTGGGCTGGTTTTTCAATGCTGTTTCTTGCTAAGGTATTCACTTACGTCACCAAGCAGTCCACCAATCAGGCTACCCCCGTGACTGTGAAAATCAGCAGTGTCCTCCAGCAGCACTCTTACCTAGACAGCAGACTGTCATTACTCAAAATAGAGGAGAAAAGATGCCAGTTTGTAAGTCTGAAAACATCTCTCTACGCTCTGTCCAGAGGAATGCAGGTGAGAAAACGCACACATAAAATAAGAGTATTAGAATTAGTATTAGAATTAGTATTAGTATTAGTATTAGCATTAGTATTAGAATGAAGTTTAGGCCCTGCATGGAGAAGTCCCACATTCTTCTGCATGGAGAAGAAGACCCACATTCCACCTTGGATTAATACTGGAAGCTATGGATGTTTGGGGAGAAACTGGTGAAAACAATACTAACATTAGTAACAATAATATAAACGACAACAGTCAATGATTATATAGTAGTTGCTGCTCCATCTCCATGTCTGCAGTTTCACTTTCTTTGGTTTCAGTTACCTGCAGTCAACAGTCTGAAAATATTAAGATATTTTCAGAGAGAAATCACAATATAACTTATTACACTATATTATATTTGTTCTACTTTATTGTTAGTGTCAACTGAAGGATGATGAGGTTCATAAATTTGGAAAGAGCTTTATTTCTCATAGAAGGTTGCAGTCTGCGGGGTGGCCATTCCAACAGCCTGGGAAGCAAAACCTCATGCTAGAAGCCAGAAACAGACACTTCAACGGAGGGGCAAAGGGAGCACGAATCTATGCAGAGTGGGGTGGCCAAGTATACATATTTAATAAGCTATAGGAGGAGTCATGAATATTTACGCAAGGAGAAACGTGCACATGCGCAACTGCACTTCATGGCTCTCCATGGGACCCATATTCCAAAACTGGCAGTGTTAGCATGATCCAGGGTAGGAGTTTTCGGACCCTCTGGTATCAGAAGGTGAAGCAGAGGACATGAAAACCCTGACTGCATGTCTTCCATAGACTGGCCCTAACTACTCCATGGTTGGTAGTCTTTTACCAGGAAGAACTGCTGGGCAGTTGTGCCAAAACTCCAAAAGGGAGGGGCAGCATCAGGTGGCTGGTTGATACCAGCGGTGGAGTCTTGAAGGGCTGATTTCTGTTTAGCGCTTAGGGAAGAAAGCCGAATGGCATTTAGAGCGGGAGAGGGTTTCCAAGGTTATTCTGGGGTCCCCTTGGTCAAGAAGGGGTCTGTTCAGTCAGCTGGAGGGCTTAAGGTTTCATTTTTGTTTCTCATTAATTATTGTTAATCTCTACTGTGACTAATTTATAAATGAAACTTTTTTTTTTTTTTTTTTTTGAGATGGAGTCGCACTCTTATGCCACTGCACTGGAGTGCAGATCTTGGCTCAGTGCAACCTCCGCTTCCCACGTTCAAGAGATCCTCCCATCTCAGCCTCCTGAGTAGCTAGGATTACAGGTGTGTACCACCATGCCTAGCTAATTTTTTTGTATTTTTAATAGAGATGGGGTTTCACCATTTTAGCCAGGCTGGTCTCGAACTCCTGACCTCAAGTGATCCATCCCTCAGCCTCCCAAAGTGCTAGGATTACAGGCGTGAGCCACCGCTCCTGGCCTAAATTAAATTTTATCATAGGTTCATGTAACGATTAATGTTGAGTGTCAACTTGATTGGATTGAAGGAAGCAAAGTATTATGCCTGGGTGTGTCTGTGAGGGTGTTGTCAAAGGAGATTAACATTTGAGTCAGTGGACTGGGAGAGGCAGACCCACCCTCAATCTGGGTGGGCACCACCTAATCAGCTGCCAGCGCGGCTAGAATAAAGCAGGCAGAAGAACGTGGAAGGACTTGACTTGCTGAGTCTTCTGGTCTTCATCTTTCTCCCATGCTGGATGCCTCCTGCCCTTGAACATCAGACTCCAAGTTCTTTGGCTTTTGGATTCTTGGACTTACACTAGTGGTTTGCCAGGGGCTCAAGGGTCTTCAGCCACAGACTGAAGGCTGCACTGTTGGACTCCCTATTTTTGAGGTTTTGGGACTCGGACTGGCTTCCTTGCTCCTCAGCTTGCAGACAGCCTCTTGTTGGGGCTTCACCCTGTGATCATGTGAGTCAATACTCCTTAATAAACTCCCCTTTATACATACATCTATCCTATTAATTCTGTCCCTCTAGAGAACCCTGCCTAATACAGTATGTATCTATGTATAGGGGAGAACATTGTGTACTTAGGGTACACAATGTACCTAATTGTGTGTCCACGATTTCAGGCATCCACTGAGGGTCTTGCAACACATCCTCCACAGATAAGGGGGGACTACTAGACAAAGTGAACGGTGGGTCAGACCTTATTCCAGGTAGTTTACAGGTATGACTTCATTTAATCCCCACAACAAACCTATGAGGCATGTGCATTTATTATGTTTCTCTTCTCACAAACGGGCACAGGAGAAAATTGTTAAGTTTTGAGGGTCTACGGCAAGTAAGTGGTAGGTCTGGGATCTGAACACAGCCAATCTGCCTCCAGAGACTGGGCTTTTAACTGTATACTGATTCACAGCAAACAAAAAAGCCCTTGAAAAAGTAAGGGCTTTTGGATCAGATGAACTAACATTAGAAACCTGTATGATACTGGCAGAGCTACTGACACACCTCCACGCTTCAGTCTCCAAGTCAACAAAATGAGGCCTAATCCTGGCATCAAGATTAAGTGAGATAGATTTACCCAGTACCTAGCACAGGGCCTGGCAGGGTAGTTGGATAACAGTCTCCTTCTTTCCAGGGATTTCTGTTAAGGAAAATAGTTGAGGACTACACAAAGTTGTGTATACTGCAGGGGAGACAAAACCTTCCCTCCACCCTCGAAGGGACATGTCCTGTAAAACTTAAATGAAATTTGAATGCTTTTCTCCTGTTAATCTATTTTACGTCCATTTAAGTCTCAGGTCCAGCTGGGACCCTTCGAGGGTGGAGGGTGGAGCGCTCGTTAGGGAAATGAAGACCCAAAGAAGTGGCAAAACCTAAATGCTTTTACATTTGGTTGAACAAAGAGAGGTAATTGTGGGAAAAGTAAATTATGTGGGGAGGATAAAGGGAGATAATTATTTTAACAAAGTTGTTTGTACAGAATTCACTTGGCTTTGACTCCGCATTGAGTAATGTTTCTTTCCTCTTGGTACAGTAAAGCTATTTTTCACATGGGAGTTTTTATCTCCTGTTTTCAGGAAGAAAAGAGGAAATTCAAATGGCCTTCTTGCATCTGCTATTTTTCAAGTGCCTTTAGCTCAAAGTAATCCTTATGCCAAAGTGGCATATTTTGGGCACATTCTGCCATCTTTCAGTAGAACGATGAGAAAGATGTTCACTGCAGCAAAACACATGTACACAAAAATCAAAAGGGCTGAAAAGAAATACATCTATCAAGGTGCTATTAAAGTTAATTTGCTTTTAAAAATCAAAATCAACCCTGATTTTCTTGCTTGGGAGATGAATGAAAAATATATTTTCAATGAAGTGTCACTTCAAAGTGACACTATGCCACAGCAGCTATGCACATTCACATGTTCAATAAATTCAGTGTGATTTGAATATGGCATTTGTGACTTTCTGTTCAGGCAGTGAAGTCACAAAGACAAGTGGTTAAAAAAGAAAAACATTTTCAAACACTTTATGTTAATGACCTTCATGCTTTTATTACTAGACCCAAAAGAAAAAATCAAAATTCTTTGAGGCAAAAGCTAAGCTAGCTAAGATTTCAAGTGCAAAGGACAAGGAAATGCCTACTACAAATTGCTCTTTAGATGTTTAGAGTAATTAAATGTTTTGTCTTTTCGATAGCAAATGCCTGCCAAGAAACTCTAATCATCTTTATTATCTACTAGATTCTCCTCTTCATTCATGGTATTTCTTGTGAATCAGAAAGACGCTTTAATTTTTCTGACGGCAACACAGTGCTAAAAGCAGGTGAGGACTTTTTAAGAAGAAAGGCAGCGATCAAAGCATGCAGCCACCACATATGAGCTGTTCTCTGCCTTTTCCAGTGGAAGAAAGTGGGCCAATGTGCAGCATGTGAGCAAAGGAGCTGGGAGGCAAATACTATTTTGGTGGGTAGACAGCAGGAAAAGCGATCTAGACATCTTAATGGTTGCAGTAAAGTCCCTTGTGTCCACACATTTACAACAGTTATATATATTCATTCATAGCAAAGATCCCTCCTGCTTAGATCACATGGTAGACTACCTAATAACACTTTGTCCCTCATAGATGAGTATTTTGATGAAGCAGCAACAGAGTTTTCCTTGGCTGGTGGAAGCGAGTGGAGAGGTGGGCCTTCATAAGATAGTGCTTTCCAAGCACTGCAGCCATTTGCCCAGAAGCCTGGTCTTAGACTCTCTTCTCAAGAAATGCGTCTTCCAGATATCCAGGGCCCTTTACTTAGGAAAATCATTAGGGCCTACTAAGTTATAAAATTACAAACATCCACAGTCTTGATAGTGGTCACTAAGATTCTCTTGTTTGCTTGGTTTCTAACCCCTCTGTTCTGTATCCTTTCCCTGTAGGAACAGCCTCTTTCCACCTTTAAGAGACCTTAGTATAGGGCTCTGCCTTCCTTTCCTGAGTGCACAGGATTCAGGCCAGACACAGTGACTGGTTCAGAAGTTCAGTCAGCATCCTTCCAGGATATTCAGATAGATATTCTCGCTCCTCTGAGCTAACAAGCTGAGGGGTGATGTAAGCCTAGCCACCTGGGCCCTTGCTTCTGAAAAACCTGCCTCAGGGCAAAGCCAACTCAAAAGAGATCTAGGACATGGGAAACAATCTTCATGCTGCCATTTGAATCCCTGGGTGCTGAGTTCAAGATCAGACTCCTGGAGATAATGAATTACTAGAGCATCTCCTTTTGCTTCATCTGCTTTGAGTTGGTTCCTGTCACTTGAAAGTGAACAAGGTCTGGCTGAATCAGTAGCCAATCCTATTATTCAGGGGAAAAGAGGGTAGTAAGAAATGAGACTTTGGAGCTAGGGAAGGTTAATAATGAGGAGTTTTGAATATAATGAGAGGTGAATTGAAAACAATGTGACATTTTTGTTGTTTTTTCGCGTAACAAAGAAACATAACAAATGGAATGTTATGTTGGGGAATGAGCTCATCATTTGAGTTGGTGGCAACAGGGGTAAGGGAGAGACAAATTATGAAGAGCTGTGCTTTTCCATATGGAAAGTATATATGGGCCAGGCACAGTGGCTCACGCCTGTAATCCTGGTACTTTGGGAGACCGGGGCGGGCAGATCACTTGAGGTCAGGAGTTCCAGACGAGCCTGGCCAACATGGCAGAACCCCATCTCTACTAAAATTACAAAAATTAGCCAGGCCTGGTGGCGGGTGCCTGTAGTCCCAGCAACTCGGGAGGCTGAGGCAGGAGTCGCTTGAACCCGGGAGGAGGAGCTTGCAGTGAGCCGAGATTGTGTCACTGCACTCCAGCCTGGGCGACAGAGCGAGACTCCGCCTCAAAGAAAAAAAAAAAGTACAAATGAGCTAATCTGATGATTTATCTTTGCAGAAAGGAGTTTTACACAACTTGGAATATAAATTAAAGCAGTGGTCCCCAACCTTTTTGGTACTAGGGACCCGTTTTGTGGAAGACAATTTTTCCACGGAAGGTGCGGAGGTGGGGGGATGGTTTCAGGATCCCTGCCTGTGCAGCTCACAGTAGGGCTCACGGCCCTATGAGAATCTAATGCTGCCACTTATCTAACAGGAGGTGGAGCTCGGGCAGTAATGCTCACTCGCCTGCCACTCACCTCCTGCTGTATGGCCAGATTCCTAACAGGCCACGGACTGGTGCTGGTCCACAGCCCGGGGTTTGGGGACCCCTGCCTTAAAGCATCTGCTACTCTAAAGTGTCTGTGTTCTCCATATTTAACCCAAAGCACTTGACCACTTGCTATACCACGCAAGATGACAGAAACCTCATTCTTCCAGACTACGCTTTAGCCTAAAGTAGAGACATACGCACAGGAAAGAGCTATGTCCACAAGCAGAGCTGACAAAGCCAATATCCAGACAGGGGCAATGCAGATGGGTTATGAGAAAACCGAACACATTGAAATGGAAAAAAAATAACATTAGCGAAAAAATAAACATATTCAAGGCAGACAAGAAAGACCCCATGTATGCATACCTGGTGGTCTTGAGGGAGATAACAACCATAAAGAGAGAAAGAGATGACTGTAGGAGTCCTGGGGAGATGGGTTGCCACAGGCCCCGCCTCTCTGATCCCACCCCCGCCACCACAGCTCCCTCCCTTAGACTAATAACCACAGCAAGCATGCTTTCAGGGCTCTGGGTTCTCCAAGATCTGCAGAAGAGAGATCTAGCACAGGGTTCCTCCTTCCCTGAGACACAAGTGAGAGCTTAGCAACTTCACGCGGAGAAGAGGGCTTGCCCCTTCCCAAGGCCTGGGAAAAGCAAGGACTGTGTGGTACTTGTGGGGTCTGTGCTGGCAGAAGCCTGTGTCTCCCTTCTGAGAGAGTCCACAGCTGTCCCCTTTCTGAGAATAATCCTCTGAGACCCTGTTCCAGGCTGTCGTTCTTCAGGAGAGCCTCACAGGCAGGCCAAGTGCTGCCAGGCCTCAAGGTTGGGAGAGCCAGCAGTTTGCCTCGTGTGAGGCCCGGGCTGCAAGAGGCCCTTCGTAGTCCTTCAACAGGCATGTAGACAGTGCGCCCTCTGATGCACCGTGGCCAGAAAAGCAACACCTGCTGGGCCTCCTGCTACTGGCCAGCCTCATACTTTTCCAGTGACTCCCAACAGCATGGCCCACAGAGGAAAGGGAGAAGCCCCAACCCTATTCTGTTTATTCCACTGGGTATCCCTGGCCTCTTTTCTGCAAACCGGTTGACCACAGATGTATGAATTTATTTCTCAATTCTAATCCACTGCTCTACGTGTGCACTGGTTTCCCGGGGCTGCCGAAGCAGAACGCCACAGCCTGGGGGCTTAAACAACCAAGTGACTCCTCACAGTTCTGGAGGCTCCAAGTCCGAGACCGAGGAGTCGGCATGGTTGGTTCCTCCTGAGGCTTCTCTCCTCAGCCTGCGGATGACCACACTCTCATGGTGTTCTCAGCTGACCCTTCTCGGTGCATGCACACCCCTGGTGTCTCTCCTTTTGTTGACTATAAAGACACCAGCCCTATTGGATCAGGGCCCCACTGTAAAGGCCTCATTTTAACTTAATCCACTTCAAGAACTTATTTCCACACACAGTTTGTAAGTCTCAGGTTGAGTCTTGCAAATTCTGGGGGAGACACCGCAGCCCATCACATATGTCGATGTGTGCCACTGCTACACTGCCTGGTTACTGTAGAGAGTTAGTAAGTTTTGAAATCAGAAGGTGTAAGTCCTCCAGTTCTGTTATTTTTCAAGATTATTATGGCTATTCTGGGTCCCTTCCATCTCCATAGGAATTTTAGAATCAGCTTGTCTATTCCTGCTAAAAATTTAGTTGGAATTTTTTTTTTTTTTTTTTTTTTTTTTTTTTGAGATGGAGCCTTGCTGTGTCACCAGGCTGGAGTGCAGTGGGACGATCTCGCCTCACTGCAACCTCCACCTCCCAAGTTCAAGCGATTCTCCTGCCTAAGCCTCCTGAATAGCTGGGACTACAGGCACATGCCAGCACGCTCAGCTAATTTTTGTGTTTTTAGTAGAGACGGGGTTTCACCATGTTGGCCAGGATGGTCTCGATCTCTTGACCTCATGATCCGCCCACTTCGGCCTCCTGAAGTGCTGGGATTACAGGCATGAGCCACCGTGCCTGGCCTCAGTTGGGATTTTCATAGGGCTTGTTTTGAGTCTGTAGATCAATTTGGGTAGCACTGACATGTTAAAATTAAGTCTACCGATCCACATACAAGGGATGCTAGTTAATGTGGACAAGTGAATTTATTACTCCTCCAAAAAACTATTTTTACAAACTTTATATCAACATGAGAAATGATGTTGTATCTTTCTACCTGGAGGGAGCAAGGAAGTCAGGTGGTGTGTCCTTTGTACATGGGCAACCCAATTTCTTATCTAGACTTTCTTTTGCTCGCCTGGAAAAAAAAAAAAAAAAAGATATTGCAGAAATGTGATAATTGCTTTCCTTAGTATGAAAAACTGTTAAAATGAGTAAAGCCTGTGCTGAGCTAGAATTCTCACATTTCTGTTTTGATGTATCTGCATTTCACAGTAAAAACCCTGAGTTATGTATATATGTGATCCTGAAGTACCCATGATTAAAAACAAATATTTCAATCTACCATGTTCAGTTCTATTAGATCATTAAAAAACCTATCTCTACTCGAATTCTCTGAAAACTTGTAAATCATGCTCAGCAGAGTGACAACTCCACTAGGAGAGGCTGACCAACTCATTTGTTACGAAGTCCCTGGCCCCCTGAGAGGGGGGCCCCCAGAAACCTAATGTGAAAGGAAACTTCCATTTTCTCCCCAGCTGCTTTCCTTGAGTTTGCATGATATGCTTTGACTGCTATGTGGAGCTGTCAAAAGCCTCGAACAGAGAAAATAAGGAAGAATGGCATTCCAGGAAATAAACAAGCTTAATCTCAGCTGGACAGAAGGAGGTACAAAGGCGGCCTGGGGAAGGAAGGGGCAGGATACGGGGAAGAGAGAATGGACTCTGTAACCTCAGGAAAAAATAGCAACCTTATAAATACAAAGACGTTCCCTGGCAGACACATGTCAGCACGTGGATTATAAAAGACAAACCAGCCAACGCCCCCCAGGCAAGTGAGAATCACATTCATCGGGAAGGAAGACAGCAGAAGGATCCTGCTGCCTGGTGATGTCTCAGCTGGCCTGGCTGCAGCTTTGCCTCCAGCAGCCAGGGAACCCCCATAGGAAGGACAACCCAAAATGCATGAAAGGTTTTCTGATGGTTTGCTGCCCCTTGAGGTTGGCAACACCACCCCTTCATCTGCATGGATAAACCTGGGCACCCTTTTTGAGAAGCAGTACTTTTTTTTTTTTGAGACACAGTCTTGCTCTGTCTCCCAGGCTGGAGTGCATTGGTGCAATCTTGGTTCGCTGCAAGCTCCGCCTCCTGGGTTCATGCCATTCTCCTGCCTCAGCCTCCCAAGTAGCTGGGACTACAGGCACCCACCACCATGCCTGGCTAATTTTTTGTATTTTTTAGTAGAGATGGTGCTTCACCATGTTAGCCAGGATGGTCTCAATCTTCTGACCTCATGATCTGCCCGCCTCGGCCTCCCAAAATGCTGAGATTACAGGTGTGAGCCACTGCACCCAGCCTTTTTTTTAAAGACTTTATTAATCCCACATGTTTGAGACAGGTGGTTGGGAAACCAAATATTAATGAATTAACTGCTTCCTAGGATTCAACCAGTCATTAAAAATGTACCTGTGAAATTTTCTTGAGCTGTTCAATTGTTTATCATTATCCAAGAGGTTTGTACTCTCATGCATTTATTTTCCTTTCATATTTACCTCTAAGCAAATTACCTAATTCAACATGGTTATTCTGGATATTTAAAAGCTGTTCATTGGGAAATTTCACACAGCAATGTGAATACACCTGTTATGCTTAATCCTTTGTACTGAGGTGTGATTATTAGATGTAATTTATAGAAATTCTGCTGAACTCATTGTAATTTATTATCCATTTACAGTTTTACTTGATTAGTCTTACTCAAGGATGATATTTTCTAAATGTATAAATAAATAATGCAGCCTATTAAAATGGAGGTTAAATAATAATAAGCAACGGGTTTACAAGTGGACATGTGACCCAGCTCTGGCCAATGAGGTGCAAGGGATATTTTGGGGGGCATCTGAGAAATGTTTACGTGCTCTTAAAAAGAAGTTATAGGAAAAAAAGAAGGAAAACTTTCCTGTTCTACTGGACCCCCATACCAGGCATCTGCATGTACTGCCTCAAGCAGGGGCAACTGTCTCATGACTGAGTAGAGCTAAGCCACCAAATCAACACATTGAAACTGGCAGAGGGGAAAGCCGGAAAGATTCTAGGTCCTTGACTTTGCAAGGCTGCTGAACCAGCTAACCCTGCGGCAGCCCCCCTCTGGACTTGCCATTTGACGTAATAACTTCCTTCATTACTGAAGCTTGTGTGAATTGGTTTATATCACTTGCAGGCAAAAGCCACCCCAAAGCTTTCCAGGTGACATCTGTAGACTAGGGAGTCCCAACAAGAGGAAGAGACTTCACCTGGTGAAGCTGTGCCAACCCACTCCACCTGTCTCTGAGATCTACGGATATTTGAATGTAAGCATGAAATGCTGCTCAAGTTCAGGTAGACTACAGCTCAAGAATGTGAGACTACAGGTTGGTAGTCTGCCTCCCTCTCTAAGGCAAAGAGATGTTTCGATGTTACCTGGGACCTGAGAAAGGGGGAAGGCCTACGGTTTGCCCAGATAGCTAAAGTCTGTAGGTTAGAAAGCCAGGATTTGTTTGGAAGTTATAAAGATGTATCCTCATATGTCACGGATATCATGTGATATGGTTTGGCTGTGTGCCCACCCAAATCTCATCTTGACTTGTAGCTCCCATAATTCCCATGTGTTGTGGGAGGGACCCCATGGGAGATAACTGAATCATGGGGAAGGTTTACCCCGTACTATTCTCATGCTGGTGAATAAGTCTCACAAGATCTGATGGCTTCGTAAAGGGAAACTCCTTTCACTTGGTTCTCATTCTCTCTTGTCTGCTGCCATGTAAGACGTGTCTTTTGCCTTCTACCATGATGGTGGGGCCTCCCCAGTCACGTGAAATTAAACCTCTTTTTTAAGAGGTTTGAAAAAGAGGTCCATTAAACCTCCTTTTCTTTATAAATTACCCAGTCTCGAGTATGTCTTTATCAGCAGCACAAAAACAGACTAATACATTATCCTAACTTGAATGATGCCTGTCCTCAGCCAGTGGTCCATTTTGTGAGTATCCATCAAGGAGTTTTCTCCCACTGCACACTGGACCTCAGGGGTTATCACAAGCTCCCCAGCACTCTTCAAATTGTTCCTTGTTTCCAGCAAGTCATCTCTTCTCCACCTACCTCATGAATTTGGTATTTTAGACGCCTGTCACATTGCCTGTCGCTGATCCCTGACTCTTGAGACCCCATGATGTGCTACAATCTTGGCCCCCGAAGAAGAAGACAGGAAGTTTTAATCCGAGGCTCTAGAGGGCTTCAGGCATACTGTTCTGTTCTTGTTGCCTGGACTCCTCCAGTACATCCAAGTCTGCCTTTAACTGTTTCTTGGCTATAACTGGTCTCAATATGGTGATGGCCAGGGGACAGATGAGCTTCGAAAGCCTTAGGCCAACCAGCCAGATGTTCTCTTACCTCCTGGTATAGGGGTCACTGATGATGCCTGGTATAGGGGTGTGTCCAGAGGATGACCCACTGTTGCTCCCCATGGCCTGTGATAGAGGGTCATGCTCAGACAAGGAGCTGAGACCAAAGACCAGAGTCCAGCAAGAATCTATGGACCAAAGGTCAAGCAGTCTGGAGACAGTCTGCATCTCTGGCAGACCCCAGGGTGAGAAGCAGCTATCCCAGGCCACAGTGGGGTCAGCTGGCCAATCTGAGGGCTCTGGAGCAGATGAGAGGGAGCGCGTCCTGCACACTCGAAAGAGAAGTTGCGAGGTAATACTGAGGACAGTTAAACCCTACTTGATTCCAAAAAGACTATCCCCACCCTCACCATTAGGAGAAGAGACAGTGTATTTTGCCAGTGCAACTGCGGAAAGGAAACAATCCAACAATCCCACCCTATCTGCCTCTGTCTCTTCTTCTTCTTCTTCCTTTTTTTTTTTTTTTTTTGGAGACAGAGTCTGGCTCTGTCACCCAGGCTAGAGCATAGCTCACTGTAACCTCGAACTTCTGGGCTCAAGCGATTCTCCTGCCTCAGCCTTTCCAGTAGCTAGGATTACAGACATGAGCCATCATGCCCCGCTGCACCTCTATCAATCCACCATGGCCTGGGGGGGATTTCAGTTATCACAGCCTACAGCCGGGCCCAAACCAGCACTGGGGAAACTCCACACCCACCAAAACGAGGCAGCACAGCAAAGTCATGTGCCCCCTAAGAGGGACAGTGGTTTGAAGGAAGGAGACAGCCAAATTCTAGAACAGATGGCTACTACAGAGCAGAACTAATGACAGAAACGGAAATAGACTATATAATATAAACAATGAGAACACATAAGGAGATATTATTAGAGCACAAAAAATGCTGTCAGGACGGAAAAAGGCTTGATTTTTTTATTGTTTTGTTGTTCCTGGATCCCAAGAGAAACTCCAAATGCTTGACTTTTTCATTTAAAAATTTAGTAGAGGTACTGTGTAAGAGAACAGTCCCCACGAAAAACCAAATTACGATTTTAGGAAGATAAAATGAAAAATGTATCCCACAACACAAGCCAAAAAGTTAATGAACTAAGAATCACGAGTTAAAGATCAAGATATGGAGGGTGGATGCAGGAGGAGGCATCCTGTGTAAATAATAGGAGTTGAGGGAGAAAACAAAAGTATGAGAGAATAAACAAAGAAATGCCAAAGAAACAAAACCAGTCAAGTCTTAAGATTGAAAGGTTCTGAAAACGCTGACTTTAGACACATCCTCACAAAGTTTCCGAATTTTCAGAATAGGGAGGAAAATCATATCAGCTTCCAGACAGGAAGAACACGTTGCTTTTAGAAATAACCAGTCTAGGGGCAGGGCGTGGTGGCTCATGCCTGTAATCCTAGCACTTTGGGAGGCTGAGGTGGGCAGATCACTTGAGGTCAGGAATTCGAGACCAGCCTGGCCAACATGGTTAAACCCCGTCTCTACTAAAAATATAAAAAGTAGCCAGGTGTGGTGGCACATGCCTGTACTCCCAGCTACTCGGGAGGCTGAGGCAGGAGAATCGCTTGAACCCAGGAGGCAGAGGTTGCACTGAGTCAAGATTGCACCACTGCACTCCAGCCTGGGTGACAGAGAAAGACTCCATCTAAAAAACAAACAAACAAAAAAGAAATAACCAGTCTCATATCACATTTCTCACCTGCAATCATGGAAAGTAATAGATCGTGGGCTAACATTTAGTGGCTAGGGAGAAGAAAGAACCGATGAGGAGTCCTCCACCAGGCGACTACAGAGAAATGGATGATTGGACCTGCAGTCAGGAAGCAGAGCTTCCCTGCACAGGCTCTGCAAATACTCCAGGATACACGATCAAAGAGCCAGATCAGAGCAAGGGCCCAAGGGAGAAGACGGAGTGCAGTGATTAATAGTGAGAGTGAATCTCATAATATTTATTTTTAACTCTTCATGCACAAGGGTAACGTGAATGTAAGTTATAACACAACTGTTCTTGAGGATTCTTGAAACGAAATAAGGAAAAGTTTAGTTAGATCCTAGCCCCAAACAATCTCAGCATACTCCAGGAATAAGAAGACAAGGGCGAAGCAGTGAAGAGAAACGTGATTCCCAGGGTTTCTCCTCCGGGTGGGACAAGATGAAGAGGACACTGAAAATATTTAGGCAGGAGGGTGTGCTGGTAATGAAGCTACGTTTTCTCAATTTCAAATCCACTGCTCCCTGACGCTGGAGTGGGGGCTCTTTAAGCTGTGGTTTTCTTTTGTTAGATGGTGTTCCATTGGGTTCTTGCAGTAACAGGCAATGGAGGGAGCCTGCAAAGTGGGGAGAGGAGATGAACTTGCTTCTTCCTTTTCTCTTGTTCCCCATGTCAGTACCAGCCTGGCAGTATCCCTGCCCTGGGCTCCAACCTCTCTCAGGACTCCCAAACCAGCTTTCTTGTGCTCTCTCAGAAGTATGAACAATAGCTAAGCACTTCCCTGCAGATATGAAAAAGACTGAAAGAGAATACCAGAAAACAGAGAAAATGGGCAAATCCCTAGAAAAACACAACCAAGAAAAACTGATGCAAGAAGAATCACAAAGTTTGAATAATTCTAGGAGCTTCTGAATCTGGAATTCCAAACTTTCCTTACCAGAAAACCCCAGGCCAAGATGACCTCACTAGTAAATTCCACTGAACCTTTGAAGAAATAACACCAGCCTTAAATAAATGCTTCCAGAGAAGCAGAAGAGGGACTAATCTTCATTGTGTTTTACGAAGGAAGTGTAACCTCCATATAAAAATCTGACAAGGACATTTTGAAAAAATGAAGAGTAAAGGCCAATCTCCCTCATGAATATACAATTAAAAAAATCCCGAACAAAACATTAACAAACAGAATTGAGATTCAGCTCGAGCAAGCTGAGTTCAGTCAAGGAAATAAGGTTGGTTCAACATTCAAAAACCAATCAAGATAATTCACCGTATTAACAGAATAAGGGAGTTCTCTCATATGGTCTTCCCCCAAAAAAGAAGTCATATGATACAATTCAGTATTTATGCATGATTTTTTTTTAAACTAACAAAACAAAACTTAGCAGGCTGGAAATAGAAAGGAACTTAAACAATCACTACAAACAGCTTTCATTACACATCATATGTGAAATAATGAAAATGTTGCCTTAGAGATAAGAAATAAAGAAAGCTGCCATCATCACTTCATCATTCTACTGGAAGTCTCAGTCAGTGCAATTAGAAGAAAGAAATAGGCCAGGCTCGGTGCTCAAGCCTGTAATCCCACCACTTTGGGAGGCCAAGGTGGGCGGATCATGAGGTCAGGAGATCGAGACCATCCTGGCTAACACGGTGAAACCCCGTTTCTACTAAAAAAACAAAAAAAATTAGCCGGGCGTGGTGGTGGGATTATATATATGAGCTTATGTATACGCAATTATAAATGAATAAAAAGTTTAATCTTACTAGTATTCAAAGAAATTCAAATTAAACAATGAAGTCGTCTAATATCTTTCAAATGAGCATGGGTTAAAAAGAATAACAACTTTCAGTGCTGGCAAAGGCATAGGAAGAAGAGCATTCTCATATATTGGGAATATAAATGGGTAAACTTTCCTAAAAGGCAGTATGTCAATATGCATCAAATACTCTAAAGATACATTCATTTTTATCATATATATCTACTTTTAGGAGCTGTCAAAAGGTTTTAATTTGTATAAGAATGATGGTCATCTCTCTAATTACAAAAAGCAGAGATCTGGTTAAACAATGTTATATTCATACATATAGAGAAGTCACTACCAATAAAATTGTAGAATATTTTAAAACATGGAACAGGCCGGGCGTGGTGGCTCACACTTGTAATCCCAACAATTTGAGAGGCCAAGGTAGGCGGATCACCTGAGGTCAGGAGTTTGAGACCAGTCTGGCCAACATAGTGAAACCTTGTCTCTACTGAAAATACAAAAGTTAGCTGAGCATTGGTGACCTATGCCTGTAGTCCCAGCTACTTGGGAGGTTGAGGCAGGAGAACGGCGTGAACCCGGGAGGCGGAGCTTGCAGTGAGCTGAGATAGCGCCACTGCACTCCAGCCTGGGCGACAGAAAAAAAAAAAAAAAAAGTCACAAAGATTGGGGAAAACCCCCAAGTTATCTCATTTTCAAATGATGTGATTCTACATGTAGAAAATTCAAAAGAATGTAAAGATAAGTTAACAGACTCACTGGATTTATCAAAGTAGCTGGATATAAGGTTAACAGACATACATCAGTTTTATTTCTATTTTCCAATAACAAATAAAATGGAATGAAAATAACAGCACATCTGGTACATTTTCCCCAAGATGAATGCAATGCAATCTCCTCCCTACACCCCCTTTCGTACCAAAATGTGGGTGGCTGAGCCTTCCCTCAAGGGACAGGGACTATCTGTCCAGCCCCTCAAATGTGAACTCCTTTTGTGACCTGCTTTGAACAATGGAATGCGGTGGAAGTGACACTGTCTGAGCTCTGGAGGCTGGCACCTCTGCTTCTGTCCTCTGACCATGGTCCCCACTGTAGTGCTCTCCTTGCACGGACAGAGCTCAGCCCACGCCACTGACTGGGGATGACAGGGAAGGCCCAGCAGTCAGCATCAAAGTTCCAAATAGAAGAGTGAGGCCATTTAGACCATTATGTAACTGAGTGTCCTGTTTTTAAAAGTATTTCTTCTTTCTCCTTCCTGCCTGTTCCTTATCTTGCCTTTAGCATGAGCTAACAGTCTTTGCTCTCCCTCCTTCTACCAGGCACTCCCTAGCACAATGTTTCCTCATCTAATTGTGTGTTTGTTTAGAAGTTCCGGAGACTACATCTTGAAACAATTCAGGGCACTGTGGGATTCTCCCCGACCTGCAGATTACTTCCAAGCTCCAGTTAATTTGCAACTGAGCTGTACCCAAGACGGCACCAGCCCATTCACCAGATGGGGCAATAACGCAAGATAGCCATCGGAACAAGTCACGTAGACTGGCACCCCCTCATTACTCCTGCATGCCCCTCATACCAAACTCCCCTTTTTAAGCCCTTACCCTTGACCCAAAAAGGCACTATCCTTGGCCATTTCCCATGGAATGGGGAAGAAAGCTTTTGGGATAAAGTCACTTTCCTTTCACTGTATCTCATCCTTGTTCCCGGCTTTGCAAGTGGCAAACAGCCGTGCCTGCATTCGGTTCCAATTGGGTTGCTCCAGCTACACTGCAATCACAGAAGAAAGTCTAGGCAAGACCAGCCAAAAAAAAAAAAAAAAAAAAAAACCAAAACCAAAACCAAAAACACCCATGGAATCCTGAAGAATGATAAACTATTGTTGTTTTAAGCCATTACCTTTTGAGGCAGCTTGTGGCACAGCGATAGAGAACCGAAACACCATACTCAATCACAATACCACACACACATTTATTTTGTTTAAAGTAGAAATATATCTAATGAGAGATATGCGGTGTCTCTACTCAAACATTATACAACAATAGTAAGAGAAATTACATAAGACCCAAATACATGTTCATAGCAGACATGCTAGAGTAAAGATATCAACATTCCCCATGTTGATCTAAAGCTTCAGTATAATCCCATGAAAAATTCCAGCAGGGTTTCTTTATACAATTTGACCAAATTACTAAAAAACTCAGGTGAAAATGCAAACGGCCCTGAATAGCAAAACAAGTCTGAACAGCAAAATGCTGACGTTATCGATGCCAAGTCTTATTTATAAATCTATAGTTATTAAGGCAGTTTGGTATTAATGCAAGTATAGACGAAAAGACCAAGAAGATCAAACAGAGAATCCAGAAAGTGACCGGTGGATAGGAGGACACTCATTCGTCACAAAGATGGCACTGCACAGCAGTGGGGAAGGGACTGTCTTTTGAATAAATAGCCCTGGATCAACTGGATATTCATACAGAAAAATGAAACTATATTTTTTTTTACAAAAATTTACTCTCATTAAGCTGCAGTTCTAAATATAGATGGGAAAATAAAGCTATCTGATAACAGGAGAAAAACTCTGTGACCCTGAAGTAGGAAAAATATTTTTTAAATCAAGACACCAAAAAGACCATTGAAAAGGCAAGCCTCTGAAAGCAAGAAACACACACTGTTATGTATGTATATTTGTATACGTGTGTGTGTGTGTGTGTGTGTAGGCGCCTACACAGTCATGTGCCACATAATGCTGTTTTAGTCAAGTCTGGGCCACATACGGGACAGTGGCCTCATTTGACCGTAACGCCCAGCACAGTGCCCCTGTCCCTGTTTCCCCATCATCACCAACACTTGGTGTTGTCAGGGCCTCTGCACTGGCTGTTCTCTCTGCCTAGAAAGTTCTTCCCACATGGCTCACTCCCTTGCCTCCTTCAGGTCCCCAGCAACGGTGAGATCTTCCCTCATAACTCTATATTAAGTACAGTAATTAATGGTACAATATTTCTGCTGTACCTTTTCTATGCTGAGGTATGTTAAGATGCACATATACACACCACTGTGTTACAGTCACCTATAGTATTCAGCACAGTAACGTGCTGTACAGGTTTATGGTCCAGGAGCAATGGGCTATACCCTATAGCCTAGGTGTGTAGTGGGCTGTGCCCTAATCTAGGCTTGAGTAAGTACTCTCTAGGATGTCTACACAACATGCATTTCTCAGAACACACCTCTGTTGTTAAGCACATAACACATAACTATATATGTACATGTGTATGTATACACACATATATGTATATATCCGCCCAACAAATCACAAATAACTTGATAAAGGGTTCATTTCCAGAACATACAAAATAAATAAATAAGAAAAATGGGCTGGGTGCAGTGGCTCACGCCTGTAATTCCAGAACTTTGGGAGGCTAAGGTGGGCAGATTGCTTAAACTCAGGAGTTTGCGACCAGCCTGGGCAACATGGCAAAACCCTGTCTCTACAAAAAATTAGAAAAAATTAGCTGGGTGTGGTGGTGTATGCCTGTAGTCCCAGCTACTCTGAGGCTGAGGTGGGAGGATAGCTTGAGCCTAGGAGGCGAAGGTTGCAGTGAGCCAATATCATGCCACTGCACTCCAGCCTGGGTGACAGAGGGAGACTGTGTCTAAAAAAAAAAGGAAAGAAAAAAAAAAAAAAGAAAAGAAAAATGCACATAACACAATGGAACATAAGGGCTTCAAAAAAAGAGCATCTACATGGAAAATAAACATGAAAGGCACTCTACCTTATTAGCAATCAAGGAGATGCAAAACCAAACTGTAATGGGACACTATGAGTCACCACCCTATGGCTAAGATGAAAATGACCGACAACATCAAGTGTGGGTGATAATGGGGAAAAACAGGAACATTGGTGGGGTAATGTCAGCTGGACCAACCACTGTGGAAAACGATCTGGCATTATCTACTAAAGTTGAACCTATGCACCCCTAAATTTCACTCCTAGATAGTACACAAAAAGATATGATATGAGGCAGGGTGTGGTGGTTCACACCTGTAATCCCAGCACTTTGGGAGGCTGAGATGGGTGGATCACCCGGGGTCAGGAGTTTGAGACCAGCCTGATCAACATGGCAAAACCCAATCTCTACTAAAAATACAAAAATTAGCCAGGCAAGGTGGTGCGCACCTATAAACCCAGCTACTCAGGAGGCTGAGGCAGGCGAATCGCTGGAACCCAGGAGGTGGAGGTTTCAGTGAATCAAGATTGCACCACTGCACCCCAGCCTGGGTGACAGAGTGAGAGTCCGTCTCAAAAAAATAAATATATATATGTATATATATAAGAGAAAGTTCACAGCAGCATTATTCGTAATAGTCACCAAATTGAAATAAACATCCATCAACAACAAAAAGCATAAATAAAATGCAGGATGTACACGACGAAACGCTGTACAGCAACAAGGAGGAGGAACTATGGCTAAATGCAGCAACGTGAATAGATCTCATTCCTTCACGGCTTTTGTGGATCTGGCCCTGGCCTCCCAGGGCACAGATACCAGAGGGACCCTCCTGCAAGTCCCTCCTCAGCGGTCCTCAAAAAAGTCAAAGTCATTAAAATCCCCCGCCAGTCTGCGTACCAGGCAGCCCTGTTGTCTAGCCTCACCTCCTTCTACTTTCCCTGAGGGCACTCTTCTGAGCCACAACTTCTCCTTGCTGTCTGTTCCTTGAGTGTGCCAGGCGTGCTTCGACCTCAGGGCTCCGCACGGGCTGTCCTCTCTGCCTGGAAAGTTCTTCCCCTGAGAATCACGTGGCTCACTCCCTTGCCTCCTGCCTGGAAAGTTCTTCCCCGAGAATCACGTGGCTCACTCCCTTGCCTCCTGCCTGGAAAGTTCTTCCCCTGAGAATCACGTGGCTCACTCCCTTGCCTCCTGCAGGTCTTGGGGACGATGAACCCTATCCCATGACTAGCACCCCGTGTCCATACTCCCGATGTTTCAAACCAGTTTTACTTTTTCAACGTAACACTTACCTGCATCTGGTATACGATTTATCTGCCCATTCTGTATGATCAATCTTCCTGCACAAAAATGCAGCTTTGGGAGAATGAGAATTTCGCCTCTTTTGTTCTCTGTTATATCCGTAGGAGCCAGAGCACTTCTAACACATAGAAAGCACTCAGCACGATTCTCTTAAAAGAATGGCCACATAAGAAGACATAAACATGAATGCTGACTGATGCTGCCTGTGCTTAGACAGAGCTTGCCTACTTGTGGGCCTCACCGGTAGGTTCCTCTTCCTCCCCAAGCCTGTGCTTTTCTTTCTCTAGGCCATGAATTTCTATAGAAGAGACTTTTGCAGCTCCTGCCAGCATATTGTTGAGACTAGCAGCCAGCACTGTGGGAGCCAAAGGGAGCAAAGCTGAGGAGGCTGATGGAGATGCAGCCTCATCTCTTCGAAAGCTCTCAATCCCAAGTGACTTAATCCCAGTGTTCACAGAACATCCATGTGCACCCCTGCAGTTCCAGCTTCCCTTGCAGCTGGGATGGGCCATGTGCCTGAGTCTGGCGAATGGACATGTGAGTGGAAGGGGTGTATCCCCTCTGGCCTGAGGCACTCACCATCAGGTGCCTCCCCCATCCCTTTCTTCCCCCTAGGCAGCAATTCTGGGGGCCATGGAAAGGATCTCATTACCTCCCTTCCCACACAGAGGAGAGCTGCCCTGAAGAGTCATCCAGTCCATACTATGCATTTGTGACCAAGAAACAAACCTTTGCTACGTTAAGCCACTGAAATTTCAAGGGTTTTTTGTTACTGCAGCATAGACTATCTCATCCTGATGAGGTTCCATCAGGCACCCCACTCTTGCCTTAGCTGTACTGGGCATCCCTGCACTCTGATGTCTCTCTGGTTCAGCCTCTGTCTGCTACTGGGGTCAGAGGCACAGTTACAGAGCTGCACAGGCTCCATCTGGGACTCTGAGGGGGTTGCCTGCGTATCACACACTGTAAACCAGTGCTCCAGCTTTTGCCCCATCCACATTCCTGCCTTCAGAGACATCTGGTGACTAATTCCTGAGCCCTTGCCGGGCCCTGAGGCACAAATCAGCTTGTTTCTTCCTGCCCCACCCCTGCACCCCCAGCTCTCAGCACAGTGGATGAGCAGAAAGAAATCGAAGCCAACCACACAATGACACGCTTCTCGTGCTTCCAAAATGCTGCTGACATTTCCCATCTGTTCATCTCCTCTTTGTGAGTTTGAATCTTTTCTCTTTTATTCTTTTATTGCCATTTTAATGGTGCTTCAGGAGAAATAGTGATAAACAATAAATATTTCGTGAATACCTATTTATTTTGAATATTCATTGTAACCATTGCTAAGAACAGCAAAACTTTTAGGTTTGCACAGGGCTTTTTTCTTCCAAGAAGTTCAGAGGACATTTAAAATGTCAGTTCAAAGAACAAAAGGAAAATATTATTATTACCATTTTAAATCAGATAAAGCCCTATGAGGTCTGAAAAACTGCCCCACCACCCAGTGTTTGCCAGTGCTGGGACACAATCCAGGCTCCCAGCTCATGATCTGATTTTCTACTAGTGGACACTATCCTGAGTGCCAACATTTATATCCATCTTCCCACCATTCATAGGAATTCTATCTGCATAACCCAAAGAATACCTGCTGGAGACCTGACACTTACTGCAACTTCGCCAGCACTTTCCTGATCTTAACGACATGTCTCACCAGTTTCACTACTGATCATCCCTGACAGGCTTCAGTACATCATTTCATATATGAATCTTCATCTTTTCCTTCCCTCCCTCCCTCCCTCCCTTCCTTCCTTCCTTTCCTTCTTTCTTTCTCTTTCTCTCTTTCTCTTTTTCTTTCCTTTCTTTCTTTCTCTGTTTCTTCAGTACATAATTTTATACGTGAATCTTCGTCTTTCTTTTCTTTCTTTCTTTCTTTTTCTTTCTTTTCTTTCTCTCTCTCTCTCTTCTTTCTTTCTTTCTTTTTCTTTCTTTTCTTTCTCTCTCTCTCTCTTTCTTTCTTCAGTACATAATTTTATATGTGAATCTTCATTTTTCTTTCTCTCTCTTTTCCTTTTTTGATGGAGTTTTGCTCTTGTTGCCCAGGCTGGAGTGTAGTGGCGCAGTCTCAGCTCACTGCAACATCCGCCTCCTGGGTTCAAGCGGTTCTCCTGCCTTAGCCTCCCGAGTAGCTGGGATTACAGGCACATGCCACTATGCCTGGCTAATTGTTGTATTTTTAGTAGTGACGGGGTTTCACCATGTTGGCCAGGCTGGTCTCGAACTCCTGACCTCAGGTGATCCGCCCTGCTCGGCCTCCCAAAGTCCTGGGATTACAGGCGTGAGCCACTGCACCCAGCAATGCATTTTCATATATTCCACAAAACACAAAAGTGTATAATCAGATCACGAAGTGGCTTGGAAAATTTATAAGTTCCCCATCTAGAAGCTGGACATCTTTGGTTTTAAAAGGAGAGGGCTAGAGAGAGGATAAATCCAATCAGTTGCTTCTTTCCTTCCTCGCTTCTTTTCTACTGTTACATACTTGGTCATAAAGAACACCAGAAGCAGACCAAATACATTTGCCATGAGCAAAAGATACAAATCACAACGCCGGGCTTCTCAATACTGCTTAATATTAAAACGCAATGCCGCATTCTCTACTACAGCTGTGTAGTTACAAAGAATCTATTCGAGTGGCCATATGTCAAAGATAATGGCACAAAAAAGCTGGGTCTATATGGCTCATGGCCCAACATCCACTGCTTAACACGATGCTTCTTCTGGATGAAGATCCTGAAGTCGGGCAAAGACTCCAGAGGAGGACAGAAAACCAAAGTGGAGAGATGCACTGGGTAGGGAGGTCTTTGGGTTGTAAGTGATAGAAACTCAGCTCCCATTACCTCAAACAAAAAGGGCAATTTATTGACTCTTAGAACTAGGAAGGGATCCCCCAGGACCCAGGCAGAGAGCGGGGATGCAAGCAGGCCCAGAAGCAGGTGTCAGCGGCTGTGGGCATCGCTCTGTCCAGGCCGTCCCCTCTGTCCCCGGCTTTGCTCTAATCCTGCAGCGTGGCTTACTTCACACCCAGGGAAGTGTGGAAGCTGGCCATGCTAAGCAACTCTCTTAATGGAGAGATGGAGTGTGGGGTCCACACCCTCCACCCCCTCTCCACCGCCAGCACACCACGCCAACTCCAGATATTCTAGGGAATGGAACTCTTTGGGGTTCGCTGCCATGCCCAAGGCAGTGCCCTCATGCTATCCTCACAGCACATCCTGCAGTAACTGTGGGGAAACCGAGGGTGGGGGGGAGATTCTGACCTCCACCCCCCATGTCATTGCCAGGGAATCTTGCAGCCCAGGGCAGAGAGCAAGAGCCTCTGCTCAGTAGGTCTGGTGCTCAGAAGCAAAGAGGGCCCTCTGGGGGGACAATCAACACAAGGAGACTGAGGCTGGGTATGGGCAGCCACAGCCCCAGCCCTGGGAGCTGGGATTAGGGCCCAAGAATGAGGAGACAGGGAGGAGAAAGCACATTGACCACTCCTGGAAGCAGCATGATTGCCAGGTTCTGGAAATTCAAAGAAGCAGAGGGTGTGTGGGCAGACTCCCATTAGTGGCCAGAGCCCAGAAGGAACCAATTTTGCCTTCAACCTCGGCCCACTCCCTGCTGACAGAGGGAGATGGCGACGAACCTGAGGGGCAGAAGGAGGCCCAGGCATAGAACTGCACTTGTCCTGGGTCTCCGCAGGTCAGCAGTGGGATGAGTAGGAAGAGAGCCCATCCTGGGCATCCACAGTGGGGAAATGAGACAAATGTGTGTCTCTTTTGCTACAGGACCAAGTCCACTGTCCTAGAAAGGTTTAGCTGACAAAAAAGGAGACATTCACACGTTTCCTCCAGCAGACCCACTCACTGTTATTTGTTACCTGGGAAACCAGCCATATATAAACAAGAAGCGTAAATCTTAGAAAATCTTAGAATCTTAGAAATCAAAGTGCCATAATTTCCAGGATGATATTAAAATGCCGTGACTTTCTGAAAAGGGTTCCAGCAACGTGGTTGAGAGAAAATATGGTGCTTTCTTTTCCACAAGGAGATTGAATGTGTCTTATTTACAGTTACCCAGAAAACAATGATGAAAGTAGCCACGTCTTCGCATTCTAGAGGCACAGGTCAGAGGTGTCTGAAGGACGATTTGGCATCCTGGAAAGCGAAGTCCCGAGGCTGGGACCCTGCGGGGAGCCTTCTTCATTGCAGGCTCCAAGCCGCCAGTCTCCTGTTGCAGGCAGAAGGCTGTGTGGTGCTGCCAGGATGGAGGGTGCTGTACAGAGCCCAGGCACTGAGAGAAGCTTGTTACAGCCAGACCATCAGGAGGGAGAAAACAGGATGACAGGGGTCAGTTCATGAAGGTCCTTGGATTGGATTTCATTCCAAGAACAGTGAAAAACCCATGTAAATCAGGACTTCGTGAATGTGTTTATTCTGACTTCCAGAGGAAATAATGAATCAACTGTCTACTGAAAAGCCCTGCCTGTGCTTCATCTGAAATGCTGCTCTCCTCAAAGCATGAAGCTGGAGTCAGCACTGACAACGATGGGCAGCTGGAGTGGGACAAGAGGAGTGGCATGGCCTCAGGGAGGGCCGGGTTCCCCAAGACTGGTTCCCCTGCACCTCTCCCCTACTTGGTGTCCCCCACCTGGTCACTCCAAGGAAGGCAGTGCTGAATTGACAGTCAGGCCTCTACTGAGTCAAGGGCAACATCTGGAAACGTAGAATCAAACATGAAACTCAGCAGAGTACTCATCCCTTATCTTTAGGGGGATACATCCTAAGACCCCCAATGGATACCTGAAACTACAGATAGTACCAAACCCTATGCAGCAGTTTTTCCTCTACTTACATACATATGATAAAGTTTATAAATGAAGCAAATAAGAGAATAACAACAGCTATTAATAAACTAGAACAATTATAACAATATGCCAGTATAACTACTCTTGTGTTTTGCCACCATTAAGTAAAATGAGGGTTCCTTGAACACAAGTACTGCGATGTATGACTGTCTGATAATCATCCCGGCTACTAAGTGATGGCCGCGTGAGAAGTGTGGACAGCCTGGAGACGCTGGACAAAGGGACGAAGAGAGACAGCAGGAGATTTTTATCCTGCAACTCAGAACAGTGAATTTAAAATGTGTGAGTTATTTCTGGAATATTCCATTTAGTATTTGCAGACCATGGTTGATCACAGGTAACAGAAACTGTGGAAAGTGAAACCTTGGGGAAGAGGGGATTGCTATATAAAAAAATTTTAAACTTTTTCCATATGCGTGTGGGCTCTATCCAATCATGTGAAAGCCTCAAGGGAACAAAGACTGACCTCCCCTGAGCAGGGAGGAATTCTGCCAGCAGAAGGGCTTTGGATCGAACTGTAACTCTTCCCCGGGTCTTCAGTCTGCTGGCCTACCCTGCAGGTTTCCACAATCCCATGAGCCAATTCCTGAAAACAATCTCTCTCTATGTATATATACACGTCCTGCTGATTCTATTTCTCTGGAATATTTCTATTCATTCCAATTAATAGAAACAGTAATCCAGATAAGAGATGATGGCGACTTGGACAAGAGGGTAGCAGTGGAGGTGAAGAGAAATAGTTACATTCAGGGTGATCTGTAGGATTTCCTGAAAGTTTGGATTATAGGATTGAGAGAAAGAGAAAGGTTAAGGATGACTCTACAGAAAGGCAAATGTAAGATACTATAGAAAGTACAATTGGACCTATTTTAAAACACACATGAAATCCTCAGAACAAATACTGGAAAAAGAGATCCCTTAAAAAATTGTTACAAAACTACAAAATAGCTAGGCCTAAAATCGACAGAAAATATTATGAACCTAAAGCAAAATAAAAACTCTGGAACTCTACAGAAAATCATAAAACTTGATGTTTTTTAAATTAAACATTACATATATTGAATACTATAAAGATGTCAGTTCTCACTAAAATAACATATAAATCCAGTAATCCCAGTTACAATAACAACTAGATTGGGATATGTATTAGTTTTCTAGGGCTGCTGTAATCAAGTACCACAAATTGGGTGGTTTAAAACAACAAAGCATCCATTAGGAGAGAACCGGTCAAATCAGAGCTTTCTAGAAAGGCCATCCCTTAAGAGCAGGTCTATCTCAGCTCTAGAGTAAGGGTTAATCTAGGCCATTGGTTGATAAACTGTAGCACATGGGTCAGATCTGGCCTATTACCCTGTTATCGTATAGCCTGTGAACTAAGAATGACTTTTCCATTTTAATGAAGAACTATGTGTCACAGACCATCTGTGACCCACAAACCCTGGTCCTTTACAGTAAGTTTACCAACCCCTGCTGGAGACCCACCATAAAAAATCTTAAAAACAAACTCAAAAGCAACAAGCTGATCCACAAATAAATGAACTAACTACCTGCTAGAACAAAATTCAACACTCTCTGAAGGAAACAAAATCTAAAATCCAGACATGCAGTCGTATCACATTTACAATGTCCAGCATACACTCAAAACTTAACAGATGAATTCACTAGAGAATATGTCTCAGACAATCAAAATGACCAAAGAGACCCTGACAAAAGACAAACGGCCAAACTTAGAACAGTGTGCACATCATAGGAATAGTACTTGTAGGGAGTAAAATATATCTATGAAGTTCATAATGATATTTACAAAAACACTAACTGGCCACTTCCAGAGGATGCTTGAGAACCAATGTATTCTCCTGATGACAGATAAAGGGAAATAACAAACCACAGTAGATAACAAGTACCAGCTCTAAATGAAAGAATCAAACTAATAAATGATGAGGAAATTAGAATTAGAGTATCACCATTTTGCAACCCTCACTGTATTAATGAATCCAGGCATTGCACATTAAAAGTTGCTAACATCGGCCGAGCGCGGTGGCTCACGCCTGTAATCCCAGCACTTTGGGAGGCTGAGTAGGGCGGATCACGAGGTCAGGAGATCAAGGCCATCCTGGCTAACACGGTGAAACTCCATCTCTACTAAAAATTAAAAAAATTAGCCAGGCGTGGTGGCGGGCGCCTGTAGTCCCAGCTACTCAGGAGGCTGAGGCAGGAGAATGGTGTGAACCTGGGAGGCGGAGCTTGCAGTGAGCCAAGATCACGCCACTGCACTCCAGCCTGGGCGACAGAGCGAGACTCCGTCTCAAAAATAAAATAAAATAAAATAAAATAAAATAAAATAAAATAAAATAAAATAAATAAATAAATAAAAAGTAGTTGCTAACATCACAGAGACCACTAGACTTTGACATGCCTTTTTACGAATGAACAAAGTCCCATCTATCGCCTTACCAAAGAGAAAGAATTGGAATCTGATCAGGCCTCTAAATCCTGTTGCTTATTAACAGGAAATGCACAGAATGCAGGAACATTTTGAACTGCAGCAAAAGTAGATAATCAGTGAGTCCATGCAGGGTCTACTGGTGAAATGCTTCGGCTCTTCAACAGACAGACTGTAAGGAAAAAGGACCCATGAAGAGAAAAGGAGACAAAAAGACTTAAAAAAAAAAAATCCAACAAAACAAGACTAAACTGTGGTGTCTTAAGGATGCACATTTAGTGTTGAAACAATAAAAGAATCTAGCAGCTGAATGCACATGGTTCTTAAACATGTGGAACATTGACAAAAATTGACTACACATGGGGCAGAAAAGCAAGCTTCAACCAATGCCAAAGGTTTGAAACAGAAAAAATATGGTTTTTGACAACAGTATAATTAAGCTAGGACTATATAAAAAAAAGATACTAGAAAACCTATGTTCACAAATTAATATCCTTCTAAGTAACCTATGAATCAAAGAAGAAAGAATAATCAATATTAGAAAATAATTTGAACAGAATGATGATATCAAAACTAATAGGATACAAGTCAAGCTGTGTTTAGAGAGAATTTATAGCCCTGAGAGCACTTATTGGAGAAGTAAAGTTGAAAAGTAATGACCTAAGAATTCATCTCAAGAATTTAGAAAAAGAACTGCAAACTCAGTCTCCAGAAAAGAGAAAAAAAAAGGAACAATAAAGACAGAAAGCAATGAAATAAAATTTCAAAATACAATAAAAAGGGAAAAACAATTCATTGCTAACTAATAGAATTGGTAAATCTGAGGTAAGATTGATGAAGAAAGCAAACTACAGGCATAGATAACGACTATCAGAAATGGAAAGGAGGTATCACTTCTCCTACGGGCATTAGAAAGCTAGTAAGAGGATATTATCAACAAATTTATAAGAATACATTTGAAAATTGAGATAAAATGGAGGATTGCTTAGAAAAATACAACCCACCAAAACTGATACAAGAAGAAGAAATACTGAATTTGAATATATTGTAACTATTAAAGAAATTGAATCCATAATTCAGCACCTTCCATGAAATAAAATCGCACAGCCAGATGACTTCAACAGTGAATTCTAATGACCATTTAGGGAGGAGATACTATCAGTCTTACATGAACTCTTCCAGAAAATAGAAAAAGAACTATTCATTGTGCTTTTCTAAAGGCAGCATAATTTTAGTACCAACCTCCAATAAGACGTTTCATGAAGGAAAATGATAGGAACCATCTCTCTCATGAACATAAATGCAAAGATCCTAAACAAAACTTTAACAAACATGACTTGAAAGTGAAACAAAGAAAAAAGAAGAGTAATGTCCATGGAAATAAACTAGAAGTACATAAAAATGATAACACACCATGACCACATAAGGTTGGATCCAGGAAGCTTGGTTCACCCATAACAGGTTGAAGAAATATTTTATGATTATGTGACAGATGAAGAAAATCACAAGAACCGTGTTCGACAAGTATTCATGTTACAAACTCAGCATACTTGGTTTAGGAGTTTTGGCTACAACTTACTGGTGCTTAACAAACTCCTTCGACCTCAGCAGCTGAAAATCACTTTCCTATAGTCACGAGGTCTGTGGGTCAGGAACTCTCCAGGCACAGTGGAGATGGCTTGTGTCTGCTCCATGATATCTGGGCCTCTGCTGGAAAGACACAGAGGTGGAGGTGACCTGCTGTCTCTTCAGCGTCACCTTTTACCTACCACTCAGCCCCAGGTCATGTGGCTGCAGCACACTGGCTTCTTGGCTGTTCCTTTAACTCACCAGCCAGGCTCCAGCATCACAGACCTTACTTGCTCTTCCTTCTGTCCAGGGCCTTCTTAACCAAACATCCACCTGGCTTGGACACTCTTCTTTCTTAACTCACTTCTCAGTGAGGATTTCTCTGGCCTCCCTATGAAAAATCAAAATCCCCATCCTGTGCCCACTGACCCTCTCTGGCCCCCTTTCTGCCTGTAATTATCACTTTATAATATATAATATAGTTAATTTATTTAACTATACTTTTATTTTATGTCTTCCCTCACCAGGATGTAAACTTCATGAGGCAGGTATATTTCATCTAATTTTATTCATTGCTGTATCCCCAGAGCCTAGCATATAATCAAGCATATAATAAAGCACTCAAACATTATGTTGATCAAATGGATGGGTAGGTAGATGGAAGAGTAGGTGGGGGATGGATGGATGGATGGATGGATGGATGGATGGATGGATGGATGGATGGATGGATAGGTGAATGGGTGGACAGATGGATAGGTGGATAGGTGGATAGATAAATGAATGGATAATGGATGGATGGATGGATGGTTAGACAGATGAATCAGTAGTTGGGTAGGTGGGTGGATGGATGGATGGATGGATGAATGACAGATGGATGGGTGAGTGGGTGGGTGGGAGGGTGGCTGGATGGATGGATGGATGGATGGATATATGGATAAATGTATGTATGGATGGAAGGATGGACGAGTGGATGGATGGACGAGTGGATGGGATGGATGGATGTGAGGCATGGCATCACCAATGGTAGATAATCACTGGGTTAAAATGGAATATATGTTGCTATTAGGAACTATGAATTAAAACTCTATGTGTTGGTATGAAAAATTACCAAGATTTATTATGAGAAGGAAGCGAGGTACAGAACATAGTCTTAATATGCCCCTTTTGTTTCCATTTAAAAAATAATTTCTATACAGGTAAACACATGTGGATATGCATCATCAGTGTTTTCTGAAAGAAGTAAAAAATACTATTCATAACGGAAGTTCTAGGGAGAAGGATTGAAATACAGGTGGGAAGGATGCCTTACTTTTCCATTTAGCATTTTTCTGCAAAGTCTGAATCTTCTAACCATGCCACTCATATTTTTACTTTAAAATATCAACAGGAGTTTTTTGACGGTATGATTATGGGCTATTTAAAACAGTTTTTCTTTACAATTCTTGCGACCTAAAATAATACTTTTTATAAAATAAATAAATAAAGGTAATTTTATTTAACAGAATCAAGAAAAGCATTGCTAGTTTTTAAGGACTTCCTTGAAGCACTAAGAGGCCTTCTTTTATCAAATAAGGATTAATGTTCAATATTTTCTATCTGCTAAGGCAGAAGTGCTTTTACTTATGTATGTCCTTAAAGATTTTCAGTAACAAAAATTTCAGATAATCAGAGCACTTTGTTCTCTACACCGTCTGCTTTTCTGTAATTTTACTGTAATAGGCAGTAAAACAGAGTTGACAGAAAAATACTTAGTAAGTAAATAGGGTTTAAAACTTTTTGTACTAAGTTTTATGTCTGATTCTGTGTCTCCAGATATTACCTTTGACTCAGTAGAGGCATGGCTGTCCATTCAGTGATGGCTCCCTGGGAGGGACCCAAAGGAAGCAGCATTTTGGAAACCCTGGTTCTGTAATCTGAACGTTTGTGGCCCATGAGATTTAATCTATAGAAACCTAATTCCCAATGTGACAGTATTAAGAGGTGAGGTCTTTGGAAAGTGATTAAATCATGAGGGCATAACCCTAATGAATGGAATTAGTATCCTTATAAAAGAGGCTCCAGAGAACTTCCTAGCCCCTTCCACCAAGGAGGACACAGCAAGGAGGCACCATCTATGAAGCAGAAGGCCAGACACCAAGTCTGCTTGTGCCTTCATCTTGGACTTTTATGCCTCCCGAACTGTGAGCAATAAATGTCTATGGTTTGTAAATTACCCAGCCTATGGTATTTTGTTATAGCAGCCTGAACAAACTAAGACACCCGGGGTCTTTGTTTAACTATGCATATTGAAGCTTTAAACCCATGCCCGTTTCCCTGTGTTTTTTCATTTTTGATGTTTGCTCAGTTTGTGGCCCATTTTCACTCTTCATCTTCATATTGCAAATATCTGATATGACAGTCGAGTGGAAGCTTCTCTTCCAATAAGACCATGTAACAAAAATGGAAAACCAAAAACTATTTTGAAAAAAGCCATTTAAAAAATGCATACCAAGATTTTTTTTAAAATCCTGTTAAATTTATCGTGAGTCCAAGCTGTTCATTCAACTTATCATCTTGGTATTTGATACAGAAAATCCCTATTCATTGACTTTTTAAAAAGTAGAATGACGCTGGTGAGTTAAGGAGGTGTAGAGTCCCATGTTTTAAAAGAAGATGCAGCTCACTCACACTGCAGCAATATCCTTTGCCGGTGGAAGCAAAATGAAAATTAGTTCTACTGAAAGTTGATAAAGTTTAAGTCCATTAACAGAGAGAGTACTTTATATTAGATTTCCAAATGAATGAGAAATTAATGGAGAAAAGAGCTCTCACAATAGCTTCAAAATGGGCATATTTATAACCCTATCCTGCTTGCCAAAAATAATTACATTCCATTTTTTTCTGCCAACCATTTAAACGCATTTCACAGAAAATGGAAAAAGAGGGTTAGTGCAAATGGGATGTTTCTCGCAAGAAAGAAGAACGGTTTTGGAACCCTTGAGCAATCTGCAAGGCGTGTCAATTTTGGAACATTCTGTCTTGAAATATTCGCTGTTTTTATGTTTATTTGTTTACATATTGTTTATTCTCCAAATCGATTACACAACATTTATTTCCAAATGCCACAATAATAGAAGACTGGCATCACATTCGGAATTGTTCCTAATGCTGCACAGTGGCCTGCTGAGGATCCCAATCCGGCTCATGAGCTGAGGCTGATCTCAGCCACCCCAGACCTGACTAACTCTGCATTAACCCCCGAGGAGCAGGCCAGTCTGAGCAGACTCAAAGGGGCCGCTTCTACTCAGAGCCACCTTGTACCCACTCCACCCTAAGCTTCTAAGACACTTCGGAGCCCACACAACACTCCTTCACAGGGGCTGGGTGGCCTGGCCTGCCACTTGAAATATGGGGCTGCTGGCACCTGCTGTGTCCTTCTTAGCCTCAGGTGTAGCTGCTGAAAAGGCGACAGAAAGAGTCCATTTTCATGTCATCACTTGGTTCGTATTTGTTTGCAGCTATTTCAGTCTTTTACATTTGTATTATGCATTCTGAACAAGTTACTATTTGTTTCCTTAGTTGATGCAGTCAGCCGCACAGAAATGCTTAACGCTTTTCTCAGATGATTCCAACCAAACTGACTTTGATTTCAGACAGATAGCCATGGCCATGCTGACACATAAAACCAACCATGACGCTAGGTTTTTTTTCAGACTTTCATTTTTTTTTTTTAGGTTTAGGGATACATATTTAGGGATACTTTTTTAGGTTTAGGGGTACACTGTCATATAGCTAAATGGCGTGTTGTTGGGGGTTGTCGTGCAGGTTATTTTGTCACTCAGGTGATTAAGCACAGTACCCGACAGGTAGTGTTTTGATCCTCTCGCACCTCCCAGCCTCCACCCTGAAGTAGGCCCCAGTGTCTATTACTCTCTTCTTTGTGTCCATGTGTACTCAATGTTTAGCTCCCATTTATAAGTGAGAACATGTGGTATTTGGTTTTCTGTTCTTGCATTAATTTGCTTAGGATAATGGGATAATGGCCTCCAGTTCCATCCATGTTGCTGCAAAGGATTTGATCTCATTCTTTCTTAGGGCTGCATAGTATTTCATGGTTTATATGTACCAGATTTTCTTTCTTTTTTTTTTTTTTTGTTGTTTTTTGGGGTTTTTTTTTGTTTTGTTTTTTTGTTTTTTTGTTTTTTTTTTGAGGTAGAGTCTCACTCTGTCACCCAGGCCGGAGTGCAGTGGCATGATCTCAGCTCACTGCAATTTCCACCTCCTGGGTTCAGGCGATTCTCTTGCCTCAGCCTCCCAACTAGCTGGGACTACAGATGGCTGCCACCATGCCCTGCTAATTTTTTTGTATTTTTAGCAGAGATGGGGTTTCACCATGTTGGCTAGGCTGGTCTTGAACCTCTGACCTCAGGTGATCTGCCTGCTCTGGCCTCCCAAAGTGCTGGGATTACAGGTGTGAGCCACCGCACCTGGCTGTATGACATTTTCTTTATCAACACTCCACTGACAATACTGAACAGATCATCGAGGCAAAAAACTAACAAAGATATTTGGGACCTGAACTTGACATTTGACCAAATGGACCTAACAGACATCTACAGAACTCTCCACCCAAAATCAAGAGATTGTACATTTTTGTCATCTCATCTGCACATGGCCATACAATTGGCCATAAAACAATTCTCAGCAAATACAAAAAAAATCATAACAACCATACTCTCAGACCACAGTGCAATAAAAATAAAAATTAACACTAAGAAAATCACTCAAAACCACATGATTACATGGCATACAACCATGACACTGTTACAGCCATCTTACCTGTTCCCTCCTTCAAGACCTCCCTTGCAGCCTGCTCTCAACTCAGCAACCAGAGTGGGCCTTTAAAAAATTAAGCCAGGTAATGACGTTCTCTGCTTAACACCTCCCAATGGCTCCCTACAGCACACGGAGTAAAAGGCAGAGGACTTAGATTGACTTAGAAGGCCCTGCGGTTTTCTTCCCTCTCCCTTCCTCTATGATCCCCTCTCTTCCCTCCCCACTGCTCATTTCCCTCTAGCCACAGGGCCTCCTGGTTGCTCTTAGAACTGTCAGTCCCACTCAGGGCCTCTGTACTGATTATTCCCTCTGCCTCAGACACCACAAGGCAAACTCCTTCACCTCCTCACTCCCTCACTTGGCTCAAGAGTCACATGCTCAATCAGCTCTGCTGTCCCGATCCTATTTACAATGACAGTTTCTGCCCCCATCACTCCCTCAGCCAACTGTACCACATTCTACTTTCTAACAGACATTACCATTTTTAGTCTATTACTATACATCTTCATTAGGATGTGAGCTCCACGAGGGCTGAGGTCTTGGTTTGGTTTGCTCCCCGATCTATCTCAAATGCTCAGAACAGTGCTAATAGTGGAAAAGCACTCAATAAATACCGGGTAAATGAACAAACAAAGGGCTTATCAAATGCAAAGATATATTTTTCATTTAAATTTCCTGCCAGAGTTTCTGGTTCCAGAAGGTGGGCAGAGGACAAGTCATACTGGAGCTTGCACGGCACGATGAGTTCGAATGACTATTCTGAGTGAGACTGGAAGACACGTGGGAATTTTGAACTGGGGAGTGACAGGAGGTGACTTACAGGGTTTTAAAAGTTCATCATGGCTTCCGTGTGGTGCACAGGATTCAAAGGCAGGAGTGGCGCCAGGGAGCATATTTCAGCTGCCCTGGTCCAGCAAGAGATTACAGTGGTTCAGACCAGGGAAGTCGTGCTGGAGGTGATGAGAAGTGGCTGGACCCTGGATATACCAGGAAGGCAGAGCTAACAGGTCTTGTTGATGCACTCTGCTGAGAGGGAGAGGAAGACAGGGAGTGGCGAGAGTCAAGGGTAACTATTAAAGTTTTGGCCTGAGAAACTGAGTAAATGGTAGTATCCATTACTGGGACAGAACAGAGGGGAGAAGAACAGACTTGGGAGTGGAATCCAGAATTCTGCTTTGGATGTGTTAAAATGGAAATGCCCACCAGACATCATCCATATGGAGGTGCTGACTGGCCAGTTGGATACATGAGTCTGGAGCCCAAAAAAGAAGCTGAACTAAAGATAGTTTTTAAAGCCATGGGTCTGGTTGAAATCCCATTAGAGAGAGAAGCTAGATAGAGAGGAAGACTCAGGGCTTGGTGCTGAAGCACTTCCCCTTGAGGAAGAAAAGCCAGCAAGAGAGGCTAAAGCAGCAGCCAGTGAGGCAGGGGAGGGCTGGGCAGCTCTGCCGAACTGGAAGCCGCACAGAGCATGTGTTTCGGATGCTGCTGTGGAGTCAGGTGAGAGGAGTCTAATCACTGACTGTTGGATTTGGTCATATGAGGGCCCCAGGGCCCCAGGCCGCGCTGCGATACCCCAGTGGGTTGTTGGTGATCCTTTGGGATGGGAAGCAGTGCCCACTGGGACAAGTAGGGTGGGTATAGGCCGATTGTGGGAGGCCCAGTGCTCAGGGAAACCTGAGCATTCAGCATAGGCAGGAACCTGGAGTCAGGATAACGAGGAAAATCTCCCGAATCAGGCACAAGGATCCTTGCGGGCATGAGGGGGAGGGATTAAGCACACTGCGTTTCCTAAATGTGCGGCATCAGGGTGCAAGGCGGTGCACCTGAATATGAAAGGAAATAGCCATCCTATAATTCCGGAAGCCTTGAAGACACCAAGAGAGTTACACTGACAGAGAAGAAAAAGGTCTGCTTTTCTCATGGAAAAGGCTATATGTAACAAGTTTAGGATACCACATAATGATGTCTTAGTTTTAATTAACTTTTATAATTCAGCACATTTCTAAAAACATATACTTTTATTTCTGATAATGCTATGCCAGTTTTTTACACTTGTTTCATATTTTTTCTCAAGAGGAAGTTACAGTAGTGTATCTAAGACATACAGAAAAATAATCAGCAAATTACTTTTTTTGGAGACAGAATATTGCTCTGCCACCCAGGCTGGAGTGCAGTGGCGCGATCACCCAGGCTGGAGTGCAGTGGCACGATCACCCAGGCTGGAGTGCAGTGGCGCGATCACCCAGGCTGGAGTGCAGTGGCGCGGTCACCCAGGCTGGAGTGCAGTGGCGCGATCACCCAGGCTGGAGTGCAGTGGCGCGATCACCCAGGCTGGAGTGCAGTGGCGCGGTCACCCAGGCTGGAGTGCAGTGGCGCGATCACCCAGGCTGGAGTGCAGTGGCGCAATCTCGGCTCACTGCAGCCTCCGCCTACCTGGTTCAAGTGGTTCTCCTGCCTCAGCCTCCCGAGTAGCTGGGGCTACAGGCGCCCGCCACCATGCCTGACTAATTTTTTGTACATTTTAGTAAAGACAGGGTTTCGCCATGTTGCTCAGGCTGGTTTCAATCTCCTGATCTCAGGCAATCCACCCTCCTCGGCCTCCCAAAATGCTGGGATTACAGAAGTGAGCCACGGCAGCCAGCTGGCAAATATCCTTTTTCATTTTTAAGTTCATTTGCCAAGAACTCAATTGTTTATAATGGTATTTCTCTCTAGCTTTCTGTAACTAAATGAGAACATTAATTTCAAATGTATCTCTCTACTAAAATCATACAGGGTGCTCTATCCTTCCTTTTATACCAAAAAAAAAAAAAAAAATGACAATCATCTGATGAAATAGGAAAATGTGAACAGCCATGTTTTAAAAGCGGATCATGTTATGCTTCCGCTAACCAAAAAAAACACCTGAAGTCAAAATAAACGTTTAAAGAACCTGAACATGCCAATAATCAACACTGCTTTCTATCATAATCATCACTGAACATTGAAAGATTAACACCTTGCTAGTGGTTTAAAGTAGATCAGGCATTGGATACAGATCCTTCCCACTGGTGTTTACTATCCCACTTCAAGAGATGTTGGGTGAAATACGAACATAGCAAAACATTTAAAAGGGAGAAATTGGATTCAGAGAAAAAACTAACTTCCCTATTGCTATGGACTAAATTGTACCCTCTCCATTCATATGTTGAAGCCTTAACCACCAATGTGACTATATTTGGAGATAGGGTCTTTCGTAGGTACTTCAGGCTAAATAAGGTCCCAAGGGTAGGGTCCTGACACACAAGGATCGGCGGCCTTAGAAAGGAAGGAAGAGACAGAGACCTCTCTCTCCCTGTACACACATGCAGAAAAGGCCATGTGAAGACACAGTGGGAAGGCGGCCGTCTGCACGTCAGGAAGCGAGTCTTCACCAGAACCAGACCATGCTGCCACCTTCATCTTGGACTTTGTAGCCTCCAGAACTGAGAAAAACTAAATTTTTGTGTTTAACCCACCCAGTCTACATTATTTTGTTATGACATGCCAAGATGACTAAACAACCTATTAATGAGTTTTTAAAAAATTATTTTAGAAGAGAAACAATATGTTGGGTTGTAATGTCCACAAATAAGTAATAATGTTTTTATATATTTCTATAATTTTGCTGAGAGAGAAAAATTTTTAATTGAGTAAATTTCTCCCCCTAGGATTCCTGTCTACAGATTACTTCTTCCATATACTCTGACCTCAACAACTACTCCTAACAGGAATTCGAACCGTCTTGATACTTGACCAGCCTGGCCAACATGGTGAAACCCCGTCTCTACTAAAAACACAAAAATTAGCCGGGTGTGATGGCAGGCGCCTGTAATCTCAGCTACTTGGGAGGCTGAGGCAGCAGAATTGCTTGAGCCAGGGAGGCGGAGGTTGCAGCGAGTGGAGATGGCGCCACTGCACTCCAGCCTGGCTGACAGAGTAAGACTCTGTCTCAAAAAAAAAAAAAAAAAAAAAAAAGAAAGTATGGTGACTTGTTCTAGACACTTTCGCTACTGATAGTGACAGTTCACAGGGCCAGGCAAAGCAGAGACTCAGTACAGCCTTGCAGTGAGACTCTGGCCTGGGCGCCAAGCGGACCTGCCCCTGAGCCAGCTGCCTCCCCTTACCAGCAGCATGGCCCTAGCGCTCACTACATTTCCTCCCACCCCTAGTTTCTTCCTCAGCAACACAGGGATAAGAGCTCCCTTGCAGGTGACTGGAGGCAGCGAATGATCCACTCATGCAAAGCAGCTGCAGTGGAACCTTGCACATAGCAAGAATTATTTTTAGAATGACTTTGAAGATGTTCAGAACACCCAACCCCAACATATGGCGCTCTGGCATACGGACTGTTTTGCAGTTAAAGACCCTTGAAAAACAGCAGAGGTAAGAAGGACATTCTAATCACCCCTTTTCTTCCTGAAAATAGGAGACCAACATTCGCATGTGAAAGATGCCCTCTTTCACCAGGAGAATGAAACATTCTTCGATGGGGAGGGACAGCCAAGAGACCTTGTGAAAATGATTCTTACTCCTTCAGCCTCCCCACATAGTGTACCTGTCCCCAGCTGCCTCTCTTTGTTCATCCTGGTATAAAAGCATTTGGGTTTGGCTACTTCTCTGGGTCTTCATTTCCCTATGAGGGCTCCTGAGTCACATAAAACTTACATAAATTGGCGTGCTTTTTCCTATTCATCTGTCTTGTGTCAATTTAATTCACAGGCCCAGCTGAAAACCCTGGGAGATTAGAGGTGAAATTCTGTCTCCCCTATAATGAATGCATTATAACACAAAAATATACTCAGAGAGAAGTCATTAATTTGCGTATAGTGATAATGATTACTCTATCAGAGTAATCCCTTTTAAAATAGTTTGAGTTCCTGTAGTACCAAGGCCCACTCACATGTTGTAGTATTGTGATCACTGTCGCAGTAATTAGTTTCCCTGACACAAAATCACCTCACTTGCTTTCCCACAGAGGAAGCAACATGCTAAAGGTGCAGCCTCTAGACCAGGTCTTCCAGGGTCCAAGTCAAATGTGTGTTGATGACCTTCCCTGAACCCTGGCTTTCTTCTCTACAGAAAGTGCTCAGTGGGGCAAGCAGGGTGGCTCATGCGTGTAATCCCAGCACTTTGGGAGGCCAAGGTGGGTGGATCACCCGAGGTCAGGAGTTTGAGACCAGCATGGCCATCATGGCCAACATGGCAAAACCCCGTCTCTACTAAAAATACAAAAAATTAGCCGGGCGTAGTGGTGGACGCCTGTAATCTCAGCTACTTAGGAGGCTGAGGCAGGAGAATTACTTGAACCCGGAAAGCAGAGGTTGCAGTGAGCTGAGATCATGCCACTGCCCTCCAGCCTGGGTAACAGAGTAAGACTCTGTCTCAAAAAAAAAAAAAAAAAAAGTGCTCAGTGGTAATGCCTAACCCATAGGACGATTACGAGATTTTGAAAAATAACATATGTCACGCCTGTGCATGAAGCCTGGCACACATGGCCCTCAGGAAATGTGCACACTGACCTGGGCATAGGACTGAGACCGTCAGAGGGAAACACGGGGCCTGGGAGTAGACCCCGCATGCTCCGAGGGTCTCCTTCCATGTGACGTGGACTGCAGGTCGCTCTCCTGACTCTTCATGAGATGAGCCGGACACACAGCTTATGAGTGTCACCAGCAGCAATCACGACAGGAAGAAAGGGGCATCATGTCCTGTCATGAACTAGAAAGGGGGGCAGGACAGAAATAAGTGGAGAAAAGGAGATCCTGAAGGTTCCGTGTCCACCCCAGCCTCAGCTGTGAGCACAGGTGAGCAGACAGAACCTGAGAATTTGCCCTAATAACTTCAAGTCTGGGGTGATGGGGTCTGAGCTGGGTGCAGGTAGTTCTAGGACAAGTTTTTAAAATCTCTTTGAAACAGAAGCTCCTATGCAGCAACTCAGGAGTTCAACCAAGAAAGAAAGGGCCGGGGCTGAGGGACGGGTGATGCTCATTGGAGCGGAACTGCCCCGGCTCAGTCAAGGGGACATCTCCCAGGGATGTCCTCAGAGGGAAGAGCAAGAACCCAGGACCTAGCAAGGATGTGCTCAGCCCCTGGGGGATCTCCCCACCCTCTCCTAAGTTAGACAGTCAAGGCCAAAGGCAACATCCATGTCTGAAACGGAGCCTCTGACAGAAGAGAAACTGGCCCTGGTAGGTCTGAAGGCTGTAGGGGCAGGGAAGAATTGTTGGGGCCAAGCCCAAGAGCGCAAGGAGAGTGGGCAAATCAAGGTGCATGCAAGCACACCACAGCTCATCCGGCAAACAGAACGTCAGCAGAAACAGAGCTTGAAAACGGGGAAAGAAATATCAACCAGACACCGAAGCTCCCCACCAGAACTTCATGGAACCTAAATACACACATAAACTCAACAAAGGAAGGACTCGAAGTGAGAAAAAAAAAGACTATGATGAAAAGAAAGCTAGAGACAGAACTAAGGAAACCAATTACAATGTGAGAATTAAAATCCCGTCACTGCAAATCTAATAAATAATTTAGAAACAGCAAGGAACAGAGTAGACATGAGTGAAAATTCAAGGTAGTGGCATGGGGGAAGGTGTGAGATCTCCACAGTAATTTTGTGGAAGATGGAAGAGATAAATTACAATGAAGAGGATCTGTTAGGAGACTGGGAATTTTTTTTTTTTAACTACAGAAACAAATGTGCTTTGTGATGACAGACCTGTAATCTAAAATTGAGTATTCTCTCTTCAGTTTCATTTCAATTCTCCTGTTAATTTCAAACACAAACAATTTTTTTAAAACATACACATTATTCTTCCATAGCTTGTGTCTTGTATCATTATATGATCAATAGATTTCTGAATTTATGACCACATAATAGTCTGATCGTTTCTGGATGGTATACTCCTGGGTAATTCATTGCCTTTGTGGTTGTACTTTTCTGTATTTGCTTAAATAATTTATGAGAAACATGCATTATTTTTTATTTTTAAAAGTGTAATCTTGGCCGGATGTGGTGGCTCACGCCTGTAATCCCAACACTTTGTGAGGGTGAGGTGGGTGGATCACTTGAGATCAGGAGTTCCAGCCCAGCCTGGCCAACATGTTGAAACCCTGTCTCTACTAAAAACACAAAAATTAGCAGGGTGTGGTGGTGCACATCTGTAATCCCAGCTATTCAGGAGGCTGACGCAAGAGAATCACTACAACCCAGGAGGTAGAGGTTGCAATGAGCTCTGGAGTGCCACTGCACTCCAGCCTGGGTGACAGAGTGAGACTATCTCAAAAAAAAAAAAAAAAAAAAAAAAAAAAGGATGATCTTTAAAGGGAAGAAAATCCACTCAATATTCTTTCAATAAGTAGAGATTAAACACTACTTTAGGCACTGGTGTTATGAGCTAGGCCAAGACCTTGTCCAGCTTCCAGATAAAGTCATGGAGGCTGTAGATTCAGGAAGACAAATGTTAATCCAAATACAGTTCATTCCAGAAATGCAAGAGTGATTCAGCATTAGTATACAGCCCACCCTGTTAACAGAGCTAAAGAGAAAAATTATATGATCATCTCTATAGATGCACCAAAGGTATGTGAAAAATTCAGCATTCATTCATATGAGAAACACTCAATAAAACAGAAACTGAGAGATAGGATAAAGTCATGCCTAACGAGATAGAAAATACATATTTATACGACACACACCTAACCTTAAAAGCCAGCATCTTAATTAACAAAGAAAAACTAACTTTTCCTGATACAGTCTTGAACAAGACAGGCACTCACTCTTCAACACTGAGTTTGAAGTATTAGCCCACATACTTAGACAAGAGAAATCAACTGTAGAAATAACATTCATGAAAGAAGTTAAAATTATCTTTATTTGCAGAGCGTATGTTCATGTACTCACATGTGGAAAAACAAAAGAATCCCCACAAAACAAGCACCAAAAAAAAGAAAGAAAATCCAGTAAGAAAGCTGGTTGTACAATAAATACAGGCATACCTTGTTTTACTGTGCTTCACTTTATCATGCTTCACAGATGTTGAGTTTCCTTACTTACAGATTGAAGCTTTGTGGCAGCCCTACACTGAGCAAGTCTATGGGCAACATTTTTCCAACATCATGTGCTTACTTTGTCTCTGAGTCATATTGTGGTAATTCTCAGTACATTTCAAACTTTTCCATTATTACTATATCTGATAGAGTGGCCTGTGATCAGTGACCTTTGATGATACTATTATAATTGTTTTGGAGCTCCATGAACTGTGCCCACATAAGACAGTGAAGTTAACTGAGAGATGCATGTGTTCTGATCGCTTCATAGACTGGCCGTTCCCCTGCCTGTCTGTTCCCTGAGACACAACAATACTGAAATTAGGCCAATTAATAACTCTACGATGGTCTCTAAGTGTTCAAGTGAAAGGAGGGGTCACACATTTCTCATTTTAAATCCAAAGCTAGAAGTGATTAAGCTTAGTGAGGAAGGCGTGTTAAAAGACAAGACAGGCCAAAAGCTAGGCCTCTTGCACCAGTTAGGAAGTTGTGAATGCAAAGGAAAAGTTCTCGAAGGAAATTAGAAGTGCTACTCCATTGAACACATGAATGATCAAGAAAACAGCCTTATCGCTGATATGGAGAAACTATGAGTGGTCTAATAGAAGATCAAACCAGGCACAACATTCCCTTAAGTCAAAATCTGATCCACAGCAAGGCCCTAGCTCTCTTCAGTTCAATTCAATGAGGCTGAGAGAGGTGAGGACGCTGCAGGTGAGAAGTTTGAAGCTAACAGAGCTTGGTTCCTGAAGTTTAAGAAGCTGAGGCAGCAAATGCTGATAACCTGCAAGTTGTCCAGAAGATCCAGCTAAGATAACTGATGAAGGTGGATACACAAAAACAACAGATTTTCAGTGTAGACAAAACAGCCTTACATTGGAAGAAGACGCCATCTAGGACTTTCATAGCTAAAGAGGGGAAGACAATGCCTGGCTTCAAAGCTTCAAAGGACAGAATGACTCTCTTGCTAGGAGCTAATGCAGCTGGTGACTTAAAGTTGAAGCCAATACTCATCAACCATTCTGAAAGTCCCAGGGCCCTTAAGAATGATGCTAAATCTATTCCACCTGTGTACTAGAACTGGCCCAACAAAGCCTGGATGACAACATAACTGTTTAAAGCATGGTTTACTTAATATTTCAAGCCCAATACTGAGACCTAATGCCCAGAAAAAATATGCCTTTCCAAATATTACTGTTTATTGACAATACACCTAAGAGCTCTGATGGAGATGTACAAGAAGGTTAATGTCATCTTTACACCTGCCAGTACATCTACTCTGCAGCCCATGGGTCAAGGAGTAACACACCTTCAAGTCTTATTATTTAAGAAATGCATTTCATAAAGTTAGAGATGCCACGGTGATCCTGTCATAAATCTGGGTGAAGTAAATTGACGACCTTGTGGAAAGGATTCACCATTCTAGGTGTCATTAAGAACGTTTGTGATTCATGGGAGGAGGTCAAAATAGCTACATTAACAAGAGTCTGGAAGAAGATGATTCCAGTCCTCACAGGTGACCTTGAGGTTTTCAAAATTTCTGTGGAGGAAGTAACCACAGATGTGGTAGGAATAGCAGGAGAATTAGAATTAGAAGTGGAGCCTAAAGATGTGGCTAAATTGTTGCAATCTCATGATCAAACTTTAATGGACTAGCAGCTGCTTCTTATGGATTAGCAAAGAAAGTTGTTTCTTGAGATGGAATCTACTGTTGGTGAAGATTCTGCAGACATTATTGAAATGACAACAAAGGGTTTAGAATATGATATAAACTTACTTGATAAAGCAGCAGCAGGATTAGAGAGGACTGACTCAAATTTTGAAAAAAGCTCTATTGTGGGTAAAATGCTATCAAACAGCATTGCATGCTACAGAGAAATCTTTTGTAAAAGGAAGAGCCAATGAATGCAGCAAACTTCATCACTGTCTTATTTTTAGGAATTGCCACAGCCACCCCAACCTTCAGCAACCACCACCGATCGGTCAGCACCCATCAACATCTAGGCAAGACCCTCCACCAGCAAACAGATGACAACTTGCTGAAAGCTCAGATGACTGTTAGCATTTTTTAGCAATAAGGTATTTTTAATCAAGGTATATACGTGATTTTTTAGACACATGCTGTTTCACACTTAATAGGCAACAGTATAAAGTAATCATAGTTTTATATGCACTGGTAAACTAAAAAATTAGTGACTTCCTTTATTGTGATACTTGCTTTATCGCACTGGTCTGGAACTAAACCTGCAACATCTCTGAGGTATATCTGTACACAAAAGTCAATAATGTTTATCCACAACATACATAACCAGTTAGAAAATGTAATAGAAGGCCAGGTGCAGTGGCTCACGTCTGTAATCCCAGCACTTTGGGAGGCTGAGGCGGGTGGATCGCTTGAGCTCAGGAGTTTGAGATGATCCTGGGCAACATGGTGAAACCCTGTCTCTACCAAAAATACAAAAATTAGCCAGGTGTGGTGGTGCACACCTGTAGTCCCAGCTACTTGGGAGGCTGAGACAGGAGAATTGTCTGAGCCTGGCCGGTGGAGGTTGCAGTGAGCTGAGATTGTGCCACTGCACTCCAGCCTGGTGACAGAGTGAGACTCTGTCTCAAAAAAGAAAGAAAAGGTGGCATGCTTGTGAAAGTAAAGAGTATTTTGAATAAATTGAAAGAAATATATTCTTGGATAAGAAGATATAACAGTAAAGAGATGTTAATTCTCCTAAAGTTAATCTATAAATGTAATGCCATATAGATTTTTTAAAAACCATCATTGTCTCATAGAAGCCAGGCAAACTGATTATACAGTTCTTGGAGAACAACCAAGCAAGAATCACAAAAGAAACTCCATAAAAGATCAATAAGGAAGGCTAGCCCTTCCAGATATTAAAATGTATTTAAAGCCCCACTATTAAAATGGTATAGTATTGGCCCATGAATTGACAGACCAATAAAATCAAACAGAAATATCCAGAAACACACACATTTGTCTATGGTAATTTAGTACATGACAAAGGGGTCATTTAAAATAATTGAGGGAAACATAAACTTTCAATAAGTAGTACTGATGAAACCAGATGGGATGGCCATATGGAAAAAGAGAAATACACATCTGTTTCTCACCAGTTATATCAGAACTGATTCCTCATAGATTAGACACTTAAATGGAGACAGAGGGACCCCACTTAAGTATTAGAAGAAAACATGGAATTCCTCTCTAACCAGAAAGTTGAGAAATATTTCCTACAACTCACAGTCCAAAGTAATAAGGGAAAGACTGATGAACTTAACTACATAAAATACAAATCTTTACATATAAATACTACCAGAAGCAAATAAGAAAGACAAATGATAAACCGCATTATGCAGTAACCAGGAATAAGAAATGTCTTTATATACCACTACAGACTGACCCCAGGCAATATCCCTAAGTTATCAAACCAAAGGCCGGAACAATGTTGCAGGGTAGGCACACGTACATACAGTATGTGTACAGCATATGTGCTTGCTTATAATTTAGAAACGAAAGGACAAAGCGAAAATCTAAGAGTAGTTACTACAGGGGCGGGGGGTGGGGAGGTAAGGAATACAAACAGGATAGAGATGACAACTAGAATTTTCAGGGAAAACGCTTTATGGTGTAGATTTGACTTTGTAACAGTAAATGTCTTATATAATTACGAAACAAAATTAAGTCAAAAATTAATTAAAATCCCTAAAATCAAAAGCAACATGAAATAAGTGAACCAGTATAATGGTCAGGTGCCTCAACCACAGAGAGTGGTTTAAACTGACTGTAACATATCACCATTTAATTGTGTATCTCAAGTGGTTTATTTCCTGAAGGACAATCAAGAGACATGGGAGCTCTGGTGGCCGCCGCTCACTGGGGCCAGCAAGGGAAAATAAAGAAGAGAGACTGAGAGACTTAGGAGACATAACAACCCAATGCAAAATGACAGAAACAGACACACACACAGAAATTTGGACATGAGATATTTGATGATAAACCAAATTATTGGTATCTATTAGTTGTGACCATGGCATTGTGACTATATCATTTTAAAAATAAAAAGTAAGGGCCACCTTCTCCTTTAGAGGTAAGCATGTATGTATTCTGACATGAAATAAGGTGATGTCTCAGGCTTGCTTTCTTCATCCAAGGGAGAAGTCGTGGGGTACTGATGACGCAAGAACGTCCAGGAGTGGCTGGCAGCTATAGCTGAGTGATGGATGCCTAGGGTTCAACATGTGATTCTCTTTATTTGTGTTTATAGTTGAGATATCCACAATGTAAATGTCAAAAAATATGAAAAATATGGGTTCAGATAATAACTCTGCTACTTTATCACACAGCCAGTTTGTAAAAATTTCCTACGTTTTGGGAACCTCAATTCCTTCTTTTTAAAAAGAAGACACATAAACCTAAGTTACAAGACAAATTAGTATATGATAAAGAGGTAACAAAATCATTGGGGGAAACAAATATTATAAATTTGTCTTATTACAGATTATAAAGCCTGTCATACAGCAGAACTAAACAAAGGCCAGTTATTTTTTCTTTTGGTACAAATATATGCCAAATTACTAAAAATATTTTACTAAACATAACATCAAAGTAAGATTTCAAACGGAGCTTTAAAGAGGAAATAAAGGATGAAGCCTTTTGGTTTTATAATTATACAAAATAGCAATGCGAGAATAGAACTAAATTTATACCCAAATGCATTCCTCAATTACTGCCTGATTCAAATACCAGATACAATGATGTTATTCTAAGTAAAACCCATAAAACTACATATAGCTATTACCATAAATAACATTTAATTTGTAGGACCATAGTTGCTAAGCTTGCTGTATCTAAAACTCTGCTGACATATTCTGCCTAGTGTTTCATAAAAAACACACAGTAATCAGATTAGGTCAATTAGAAAGCCACAGGCAAAACACTATTCCCTTTCAAATGTCCTGGTAAATAGAATAATTTTAAAATGAAGAAATATTTGAATCAAAATAGTCAGGAACAGACCTCAAAGCATTAAAGAACTAGATCTTTATACTCTCGAGAGTTGCATTCAAAGACTCAATCAAATTCAAGTTCATCCCATATGCCAAATGGAACACAAATCTCCCATTAAAATTATCATAACTGCTGGCTTATTAAAATGCTTGAGTGCGTTACACATAACATAGAAAAATTCAATATAATATCACTCCAATAATGTTTCCATATTAATCTAGAAAACATGGGGAATGGCCCTAAAGCAAAAAGAGCTGCTATGGACTCACGCAGAATTGAACTTATGGTTGCTGAGGCCAACCCACCTCAAAGGCAAAACGTGTCACGGCAGCAAGGTCCAGAGGCCTTTGTCCGACCCGGGTGGGACAAAGAGAAGAATTCTCAGCACTGACCCACAGAAGGAGGCAGGAGGCTGTGGTCAGATGAACGGACTAACGCCCACTCCAGCCAGCTCCCAAGGTGAGACGAGGGTGTCATGAGAAACCTCATGACAGCGTCTCCGAACGTCCACCCAAACTTGGCTCTCACAGGCAACAAAACACTCCTACTAGAGGTGTAAATTTTCCTTGTTTCCAGAGAACTCTTCATGTGTTGATGGAAAATTCCCAGCAACAAACTTGAAGGAGTCATTGCAGGCAGGCCATGTCTGATTGCACTTCGCTGCACTGCACTGCACCGATACTGCGTTGTTTATAAATTGAAGGTTTGTGGCATCCCTGCAAGGAGCAAGTCTATCAGCATCATTTTTCTCACTGCCTGTGCTCACCTCATGTCTCTCTGTCAGTATATTTTAGCAAAGAAGTATTTTTAAATTAAGGTCTGTACGCCTTTTTTTTTTAGACACTGTCTCACTCTGTCGCTGAGGCTGGAGTGCAGTGGCGTGGAGTGCAGTGGTGCAATCTCGGCTCACTGCAAGCTCCGCCTCCTCGGTTCACACCATTCTCCTGCCTCAACCTCCCAAGTAGCTGGGATTATAGGCACCCGCCACCGCACCTGGCTAATTTTTTGTATTTTTAGTAGAGATGGGGTTTCACCATGTTAGCCAGGATGGTCTCGATCTCCTGACCTCGTGATTCGCACGCCTCAGCCTCCCAAAGTGCTGGGATTACAGGCGTGAGCCACTGTCCCCAGTCAAATTAAGGTATGTACACTTTCTAAAGCTATAATGCTACTGCACACCTGCTAGACTACAGCTTAATGTAATCATAACTTTGATATGCACTGGGAAACCAAATGATGTGTGTGACTTGCTGTATTGTGATACCCGTTTTACTGCAATGGTCTGCAACAGAACCCACAAGCTCTCCAAGGTAGGCCCATACATTTTCTTATTGGTTGGCTTAGTGCAAAAGATGAACCCAAACTGGCAAAGATTAGGTAGAAACCAGTTTCTGCAAACTGAATGCTCCCTTTCTCCAGGGACATCTACCATCTCATAGCCGTTTCCTCTACAAAACTGTTACCAAAGAGAAGCCAATTTGTTTACAGTCACATGTAAAATTAAAAGCAACGATCAACTGTATACCACCTAAAGTACCTACTCTAGTCAAAACGAAGCTATGAAAAGAAAGAACATCCCATTTTGACATCTGCACTGCATACTCAAATCAAGGCAAAGCCCTGAGAGTAAGTGCCAGGGAGACCCTTACAACCACCATGGGTACTGAAGACACGAGAAATAGTTAATGGCAGGCCGCTTGTTACTTCCTTTCGGATGAATGGAAATCTGAAGGCCTCCATGTTCTATAAACTCTTGGGTTTTCACATTAGAGACCAGTGGAGAGAAAGGGCAAGCCAGACCCCTGCTTTAAAGCACTAACCATTCTTTTGGAACAAGAAGCTCAGACAGCCCCAGTTTCCTCTGAAGTAGCACAAGTCAATGCAGGCTGAGTGAACAGAGGTCCTGGGTTGTTCAAGCGCCGTTTAATTCCCTACTGAAACTCACTGCTGCCATCCATCCAACAGCGCAGCATCTGTGCCCCTGGGCTAGGGAAGCGGACATGCCCAGATTTCTGACACGCAAACCACTGGTGAGAAATTCATCTGGAATAACAAATGTATCTTTAAAAAGCCAAACAGGGACATCCAGTTTCAGTTCCAACACGTAAAAAGCTGGGAGTTGTCACTCCCATCCTTATGACAAGAAAAAAGCTGAACAAACAGAAACTCAGCAACCTTTCTTGGACCCTTCAGAGAACTGAGGTTACAGAACAAACTGTCACTGGGAAATCTGAAGGGATGGAATGCAGAGGGTCCCGGCTGAGATCTGCTCACCTAGAGATGCCGCCGGGCCAGCCCCCGGTTGGAGCCCCCAAACGTTAATTCTGACGAATTGCTGGAGGCTGAGGGTGGACCAGCCTGAGAGTGAGAGACTGCTGGGGCTGCAGTTTTAGGGGGACCCCTACACTTTTGTGTGTTTTGCCTCTAAGAACATCACCAGATTCTCAGGGTTAAGAGCCCTGATGGCTGTAGCAGGGGAGGGAAAGGCTAGTCCTAGTGACGAAAGAACAGAACCTTCTCCATAACAAAGGCCTGCCCTCCAACACAGTACTCCATCTGGGGGAAGGCATTTTTCTGACCCCATGCCGCTGCAGCCTTCCTGTCTCCCCCAAGGCAGGAATAAAAGGCTAAGAAATGCTTGTTAAGGTGGTAGCCCAGAGACACAGGCCCACTCAAACACTGAAATGTCATCATCAGAGTAAAACACCTCACACACACACCTTCCCACCACAGCAACAGGGCTGCACTATAACTACCACGAATTACAGTGGAAGGAGCTGCTAGACACAAGAAAGCGTTCTTAGGGAAGTCCAAAGACAAGAAAAGGACAAAAACAAGAGAAACAGGTGAATGTGAACCCTCTGGCACCTACAGCTACAGCAAATATTAAGAGCCTGATACCAGCCATATTAATGTAAAACCTCACAGGTAATTACCTCAAAGGTAATTAAAGTAATTCCTTTAATTCTTATTACCTCATACACGATATTTGGTTTTCAGCAAAAAATTAGAAGGCATGGTAAAAGGTAAAGAACAAAAGTCTGAGGAGACAGAGCAAGCAACAGAACCAGACTGAGATACAGCAAAGAATTTGGAACGACTAAATGGGGTATTTAAAACCACTGTGATGAATATGCTGAGGGCTGCAGTGGGGAAAATGGACAAATATGCAGGAACAGATGGGTGATGTAAGCAGAGATGGAACATCTGAGAAAAAAATCAAAGGAAATGCTAGAAATTAAAAACACTGTAACAGAAATGAAAATTAACTTTGATGGGCTCGTAAGTAGACCAGACACAGCTGAGGAAAGAAATAGTGAGCTTGAAGATAGGTCAACACAAATGTCCCAAACTAAAGTGCAAGAAAGAATGAGAAAAAATAAAAACAACAAAAACCACCATAAAACACTCAACAACAGTTTTATAATTTCAGAAAGTGTAATATATGTATAACAGGAATATTAAAAGGCAAAAAGAGAATGGAACAGATGACATATCTAAAGTAATATCAGTAAACGGATACACTTTCCAAATGTAATTTAATAATGATAAATTAAATTAAATTTATTTTATTTAATAAAATACACTGATAGCTTTCCAAACAGACCCCAAACCATAGATCAAAGAAGCTCAGAGAACCCAAACAGGGCAACTACCAAAAACTCCACACTGAGGCATCTCATTCAAAGTGCAGAAAGCCAAAATCCAAGAGAGGATCTCGAAAGCAACCAGAGAAAAAAATAACACCTTACCACAGATGAACAAATATAAGAATTACAGTAGATTTATCATCAAAAAGCAAGCGTGAAGAGAGTGGAGAACTTAAAGTGATGAAAGAAGAAATCTCACCAACCTAGACATCTATATCCAGCAAAATTATCCCACACAAGTGAAAAAGAGGCTGGGCGCGGTGGCTCATGCCTGTAATCCCAGCACTTTGGGAGGCCGAGGCAGGTGGATCACGAGGTCAGGAGTTCGAGACCAGCCTGGCCAAGATGGTGAAACTCCATCTCTACTTAAAAAAAAAAAAAAAACTAGCTGGGCATGGTGGCGGGCGCCTATAATCCCAGCTACTCAGGAGGCTGAGGCAGGAGGATCGCTTGAGCCCAGGAGGCAGAGGTTGCAGTGAACCGTGATCATGCCACTGCACTCCAGCCTGGGTGACAAGAGTGAGACTCTGTCTTAGAAAAACAAAAAAAAAAGTGAAAAAGGAATAAAGACTTTTGGAGAAAGGAAAACGGAAGAAATGCATCACCAGCAACGTGACCTGTAAAAAATGTTAAAAGTAGTTCTTTGCAAGGAGAACATACGGACACAGGGAGGGGAACAACGCATACTGGGGCCTGTTTGGGGCAGTGGGTGGGGAGGGAAAGCATTAGGAAACATCACTAATGAATGCCAGACTTAATGCCTAGGTGATGGATTGACAGGTGCAGCAAACCACTATGGCACACCTTTACCCAGGTAACCAGCCTGCACATCCTGCACATGTACCCCAGAACTAAAAATTAAAATTTAAATTTAAAAAAAGTTCTTTGAAGAAAAGAAAATGAAATAGGTCAGAAACTCAGATCTACGTAAGGAAAGAAAAGAGCTTTGAAGAAGGAATAAATGAAGGTAAAATAAAATCTTATTTTTCTTATTCTTTTTAAAAATTTTGAATATAAACTTATTTTATTTTTTAATTGACCAAATTATATATATGTATTATGTACCTCATGTTGTTTTGAAATATGCATACACTGTTGAGAGGTTAAACTGAGCTAATTAACACATGCACTGCCTCACATACTTATTTTTTGTGTTAAGAACACTTAAAATATATTCTATTAGCAATTTTCAAGAATACACTACATTGTTATTAACTATAGTCACCACATTGTACAGTAGATCTCTTGAACTTATCCCTCTTATCTAACAGAAATTTTTTATCCCCTGCCCAACATCTCCTCAGCCCCTCATATATTTTCTTAGTCTTAATTGATCTAAAATATAACTGTTTTCTTAAAGTAATATGAAAGAAAAATAAATCCTGGGACCCTAATTCACTATGGCAAAGGGAAAAATTAAGCTGGAAGCTGAGTCACACAAGAAGCTGCCTCTCCTTTTGTTGTCCGGCAGACAGCTAAAGATGAAAGGCCAGACAGAGGCCAGCCGTCTCCACAAGTGCTGCTCTGTGTTTACTTTATCTTGTGTCAAGTGTCGACTTGCTGAGCACTGGATGAATATATAATCGACTATTCCTATGTCCCCTCCTTTTCACGTGCAACACGTGGATTCAGTGATGTGACCACACCCGCCCTCCTTCCCCTCCTGCCCGCTTTTCCCCTTTAAATACTGAAGCCCTCAAAATCCTCTTGGGAAAAAGTACAGATCACAGATTGTTCCTGTGGCTTTCTGTTCCTTCTTCCCGGATGTGTCCTTAACCTTGGTTAAATAAACCTCTAAATTGCTTGAGACCTGTCTCAGATACTTTTTGCTTTAAGGTAATAATAGTCAACATCTATTGAGTGATTATAGCATATAGATAAATGCAATGAATGACAGCAATGTCATAAGAAATGGAAGAAGAAAACAGAGAATATTCATTTATAAGGTATCTGTGATACTGTGAAATATTTGGTCTTGACCTCTTTTTTTGGCAAACAATTCCTAAAATCCTTGGAATCCTCAAAGTGCTGTCTTTTTGCTAATGATGCTAATGTTGACTGACAGCTTCAGGACAGGGCTCTTCACCAGAAAGACAGAGGCAGGATTAGAGGGTTGGAACTTTCGGCCCAAACCCCCAACCCCAGGGAGGGGAGAGGGCCTGAAGGCTACATTGATCACCAATAGCCAGTGGTTTAATCAATCATGCCTACATAATGAAGTCTCAATAAAAACCCAAGAGCACTGGGTTCAGAGAGCTTCCTGATAGCTGAACATGCAGAGGTTCCTGAAGGGTGGCGTCCTGAAGGCAGCATGGAACCCAAGTACACCTTCCTCACATCTTACCCTACACATCTCCTCATCGGTGTCCTTTCTAATATCCTTTATGACAAACCAGTAAATGTTGTGTTTCCCTGAGTTCCATGAGCTGCTCCAGCAAATTAATCGAACCCAAAGAGAAGGCTGTGGGAACCCCAAATGAAAGTTAGTCGGTCAGAAGTCCTAGAGGCCTGGACTTAGGACTAGTGTTGGGGGAGCGGGCAGCCATGGGTCCCAGGCCCTGCACCAGTGAAGTCTGAAGCTATCTCCAGGTAGATGATGTTAAAATTAAATTAGAGAATGAGCACCTGGTGGCTACTCCTTGCTGTGTGTGGGGGGGGAACCCTCCACAATTTAGGTCACAGAAGTGTTCTGTGTTGATTATTGTTGTGGTGTGAGAGCAGAGGAAAAACACAGTTTAAGAATTTTTTTCCCAAACAGTACCTATTCTAGATATGAACCAGTATTGTGTCAGTTGAGAGTGAATACAGAGTAGTTGAAAATGTAGAGTGAAAACTGTAGGGCAGGCCGGGCGCGGTGGCTCAAGCCTGTAATCCCAGCACTTTGGGAGGCCGAGACAGGCAGATCACGAGGTCAGGAGATCGAGACCATCCTGGCTAACATGGTGAAACCCCGTCTCTACTAAAAAATACAAAAAACTAGCCGGGCGAGGTGGCGGGCGCCTGTAGTCCCAGCTACTCGGGAGGCTGAGGCAGGAGAATGGTGTAAACCCGGGAGGCGGAGCTTGCAGTGAGCCGAGATCCAGCCACTGCACTCCAGCCCAGGCGACAGAGCGAGACTCCGTCTCAAAAAAACAAAAAAAAACAAAAAAAAAAAACTCTAGGGCAAGCACTAAAATAATCTGTAAAAGAAGTGTAATTGATATGCTAAAAGAGGAGATAAAATTGATTCATTAAAAATGCTCTATTCAAACCAGAAAAGGCAGGGAAAAAAAGGGAAAGAAGTGAACAACAACAAAAAATATTACAAACTTAGTAGAATTTTTTTTTTTTTAATTACAGGGTCTCACTCTGTGGACCAGGCTAGAATGCAGTGGCAAGATCATGGTTCACGGCAGCCCCAACCTCCCTGAGCTCAAGTGACTTTCCCATCTTAGCCCCCCGAATAGCTGAGACTACAGGCATGCACCACCACATCTAGCTATTTTTTTTATTTTTATTTATTATTATGTTTTAGAGCCTGGTCTTGAACCCTTGGGATCAAGTGATTGACCTACCTCGGCCTCCCAAAGTGCTAGGGTTACAGGCGTGAGCCACTGTGCCCAGCCACGTAGATGTTTTTAACTACATCAATCCAACTATGCAATAATCACCTTAAAGTAAATAACCTAAATAGCCCAACTAAAAGACAGAAACTATCAGAGTAGATAAAATAAAAAGTCAACTATATGTAGTCTACAAAAAATCCACTTTACATATGAAGATTCAGATTAGAAGTGAAGGGATGAAGAAAGTTATAGCGCGCTATGCTAATCAAAAGGAAGTTGGATACCAATATTAGTTTCAGAGAAAGCAGACTTTAGGACAAGGGAAATTATCAGAGATCAATAGGAGCATCCCATAATGATATAAAGGTCAGTTTCCAAGAAGACATAACAATCCTTAACATGTATGCAACTAAAAACAGAGCATCAAAACACATGAGGCAAAGACCGATAGAACTGAAAGGAAAAATGGACAGATGTATTATTATAGTTGAAGATTTCAACATTTTCTTCTTAGTAATTGATACATCATTAACATCTATAGACTACATCCAACAACAGCAGAAAACACATTCTTCTCAAGCTCACAGGGAATATTCACCAAGATTGACCACATTCATGGCCAGAGAACACACCTAGAAAAATTTAAAAGAACCAAAATCATACAAAGTATGTTCTTAGACCACAGTAGAATTAAACTAGAAATCACCAACAGAAAGAGATGGAAATTCCCAATTATCTGCAGATTTTAAAACACATTTCTAAATAGCATATGGTTTTAAAGAAGTCTCAAGTGAAATGAAAACATACTTTGAACCAAATGAAAACGAAAATACAACTTATCTCTGTCATGTATAGCAAAAGCCATACTCAAAGAGAATTTGCAGCACTAAATGCCTATAACAGAAAAGAAGAAAGGTTTATAACCAATAATATAAGCGTGTACCTTAGGAAACTAGAGATAGAAGAGCAATCCAAGCATAAAGCAAACAGAAGAAAGAAAATACTAAAAATTAAGCAGAAATCTGAATAGAAAATCAAAAAATAATAGAGAAAAATAGACTCAGAAAAAAAGGATACACAAATTATTAATATCAGAAACGAAGTAAGGGATTACCAATATTACTCCACAGACATTAAAATGATAACAAAGGAATACTATGAACTCTGCACCTGTAAATTTGACAAATTAGAGAAAGGACTAATTCCTTGAAAGATACGAATGACCAAAACTCATACAAGGAGAACTAGACCGTCTGAACAGGTCCATAGCTACTAAATAACCTGAATCAATAATTAACAATATTCCAAAAAAAGAAAGCACCAGGCCCAGGTGATTTCACTGACGAATCCTACTGAATACTGAGGGAAAAAATAGTATCAATTTTCTGCAATTTCTTCTACAAAACAGAAGCAGAGGGAACACTTCCTAATTTATTCTAGGAGGCCAGCATTATCCTAATGCCAAAACCAGATATATAGAGTTTAAAAAAGGAAAACTACAGACCAAGATCTCTCATGAACATAAAATTCTCAACAAAATATTAGCAAGACTAAAAATGTATGAAAAGAATTGTATACTTCAACCCCAGCAAGACTGAAAGAATATTTGAAACTCAGTTAATGCAATATACCACATCAATAGGCTAATGAGGAAAAATCATATCAAATCAATTGATGCATAAAATATATCTGGCAAAATCTAACACTCATTCATGAAAGAAAATTCTCTACAAACTAAGAACAGAGATTATCTTCCTCAACTCAATAAAAAATTGTTTATAAAAAGCTAACATCATACCTAATGATGAAATACTGCACACTTTCCCCCAAAAAAGAACAAGGCAAGGACATGCTCTCTCACTACTCCTGTTCAGCATCATATTAGAAGTCCCAGCTAGTGCAATAAGACAAGAAAAGGAAATAAAAGATACAGATTGAAAAGTCAGAAATAAAACTGTCTTTGTTCACAGATGACATGATTGTTCATGTACAAAATCCCAAAGAACTGTCAAAAAACTCCCAAACTAATAAGCCAGTATAGGTCACAGGATACAATGTTAATGTACAAAAGTCAATTGCTTTCCTATATTCCAGCAATGAAAAACTGGAATTTGAAATTTAAAATGTACCATTAAACACTGCACCAAGAAAATGAAATACTTAGGTATAAATCTGACAAAATATGTATAAGAACTATATGCAGAAAACTAGAAAACTCAAATGAAAGAATTCAAAGATTACCTAAATAAATATAGAGATATTCCACGTTCATGGACTGAAAGACAATATTGTTAATATGTCAGTTCTTCCCAACTAGATCTATAAATTCAATGCAACCCCAATCAAAATCCAAAAAACTATTTTGTAGATAACAATAAGCTGATTCTCAAATGTATATGAAGAGATCAAAAGACCTAGAACAGCCAACAAAATGCTAAAGGAGAAGAAAAAAGAAGTTGAAGCACACCCAACACCCAATTTAAGGATTTACAATAAAAATAGTATAAATCAAGTCAACATGATATTGGCAAAAGAACAAAGAGATCAATTTAATGGAATTGAGAACCCATAAATAAAGTCCATGAATATAGTCAACTGATCTTTGAAATATAAACAAAGTCATTCAACGGAAAAAGAGAAGACTTTTCAACAAATGGTGCTGGAAAAACTGGACATCTATATGCTAAGAAAAAAGAAACCCAGACATAAAACTTACACCTTACTCAAAAAATTAAATCAAAAGGGAACATGCACCTAAATGTAGAATGCAAAGCTATAAAAATTCTTTAAGAAAACACAGAATATCTTGGTGATTTGGGGTTTGGTGATGAATTCTTAGACATGACACCTAAAGCACAATCCATGTAAGAAAAAAAGTGCTAAGTTAGACTCTAGAAAAATTAAAAGTTTCTGTTCTTCAAAGACACTTGTTGAGAGAAGAAAAAGAAAAGTAACAGACTGAAAGAAAATATTTGTAAAACACATATCTGACAAAGAATTTGTATCCAAAATGTATAAAGAAAAGTAAAACTCAACAATAAGAAAACAAAAAGTCTAACTTTAAAAGAGGGTAAAGATCTGAACAAACATCACCAAAGAAGATATATGAATAGCAAATAAGCATATGAAATAATGGCCAATATCATTTGCCAGTAGGCAACTGCAAATTAAAGCAACAATAAGACGCCACTACACACCTATCGCAATGGCTAAAATCCAAAAATGGGCAGTATTTATTGTCAGTTGCTGATGAAGATGCAATTGCTAGTGAGGATGCAGACCAACAGGAATTTTTATTCATTGCTTGTAGGAATGTAAAAGAGTCAGCCACTTAGGAAAACAGTTTAAAAGTTTCTTACAAAACGAGACATAGTCTTATTGTATGATCCAGCAATCATACTCGTAGGTATTTACCTAACTGATTTGAAAATACCTGCTTTTTCAAATGTTTGAAATGTTTGTGAATGTTTATAGCAGCTTTATTTTATTTTATTTTTTTTGAGACAGAGTCTCGCTCTGTCACCCAGGCTGGAGTGCAGTGGCTGGATCTCGGCTCACTGCAAGCTCCGCCTCCCGGGTTTACACCATTCTCCTGCCTCAGCCTCCCGAGTAGCTGGGACTACAGGCGCCCGCCACCTCGCCCGGCTAGTTTTTTTGTATTTTTTAGTAGAGACGGGGTTTCACCATGTTAGCCAGGATGGTCTCGATCTCCTGACCTCGTGATCCGCCTGTCTCGGCCTCCCAAAGTGCTGGGATTACAGGCTTGAGCCACCGCGCCCAGCCTATAGCAGTTTTATTTTTAATTGCCAAAAACTGTAAACAAGCAACGTATCCTTAAATGGGTGAATGAATAAACAAACTGTGGTACATGTACATAATGAAATGTTATTTGGCCGTAAAAAGAAATGACTAATCCAGCCATAAAACAATGTGGATGAATCTTCCATGCATATTGCTATGTGAAATAAATGAATCTGAAAAACTAACATATTGCACAATTCCTATGACATGGCATTCTGGAAAGGGCAAAACTGTAGTAACAGTGAAAAGATCAGTAAGAGTTCAGGGAGACAGGGAAGGATCAAATAAGTGAAGTCCTGGGAATTTTTCAGGGTGCTGAAACTATTTTTATGATACTGTAATTGTGGATACATGACCATGCATTTGTCAAAACCCACTGAAGTGTACAGGTCAAAGAGCTAATCTGCAGATACGCTAACTTTTAAAAAGTATTTAAAAGGTGGGAGGATCTCAGGATCCTGATTTTGCAAACTGTGACAAAAAACAATCCATGAAACAACCTCACTGAAAGGGGTTGGGGGGAAAAGGTGCTGACTTAAGTAACTCTGAAAATAAATGGAGACTGTAATACTAAAGGCCAAAGAAGCTGTACATCAGTGCTGAACTCTAGTTGATAAAGTTGTTTCCCAGGCAGGCAGTGGTTAATAGTTCTGATACCACTATTCACACATTCTGGAACTGACCATTAAGCAAATGGATGGCAGATGGTGAGAACCAGTTTCCCACTGCTGGAGTGGGAACAGGGGAGGAGGCTGGACTGATCCACACTGTAAAGGACTGGCATTGAAGACATCACTATGAACTCATGTTTACCTTAACAGAATATTGATGGTTATATATAGAAATAGTTACAGGTATGTGTATATACATGTGTTAGTATACACTCATATACAGTCGCCCTCCCTTATATGTGGGGAATACATTCTAATGCCCCTGTAGATGCCTGAAAAAACAGATAATGCTGAACCCTATGTGTACTATGTGTTTTCCTACACACACATACATTTGATAAAATTTATCATTAGGCACAGTAAGAGATTAACAATGATCCCTAAGAATAAAATAGAACAATTAGGCCGGGCACAGTGGCTCACGCTTGTAACCCCAGCAGTTTGGTAGGCCGAGGTGGGCGGATCACCTGAGGTCAGGAGTTCGAGACTTGCCTGGCCAAAATGGTGAAACCCCCATCTCTACCAAAAATACAGAAAACTTAGCCAGGAGTGGTGGCGCACGCTTATAGTCCCTACTACTCAGGGGGCTGAGGCAGGAGAGTCGCTTGAACTTAGGAGGAGGAGGTTGCAGTTAACTGAGACCGTGCCATTGCATTCCAGCTTGGGCGACAACAGTGAAACTCCATCTCAAAAAAAAAAAAAAAATATATATATATATATATATATATATAAAACAATTATAACAATATACTGTTCACAATTTCATGGATAGAAGATTCGTTCTTACCATGGATCTCAGCAAGCTCCACATGTGATTTCTTCTTTCTTATGAAGTCAAGAACTTTCACCTTTTCACTTAAATGAAGAACTTTATGGCTTCTCCTCAGCATATCTAGATTGCCAGCATCACAACTTTTGGGCTATGGGGTCCTCATTAGGTAAAATAAGAGCTACTTGAACACAAGCACTGCGCTAGAGTGACAGTCGGCCTGCTGACTGAGAAGGCTAAGTGACTAAACGTCAGGCAGCGTGCACAGCCTGGGTACGCTGGACAGGGGATGATTCTGGTCCCAGGAGGGATGAAGAGGGACTGCATGAGAGTTCATCACACAGTGCACAGTTTAAAACTTATGAATTGTTGGCCGGACGCAGTGGCTCACGCCTGTAATCCCCGTGCTTTGGGAGGCTGAGGCAGGCGGATCACAAGGTGAGGAGTTCGAGACAATCCTGGCTAACATGGTGAAACCCCATCTCTATTAAAAAAAATTAGCTGGGTGTGGTGGCAGGTGCCTGTAGTCCCAGCTACTCGGGAGGCTGACGCAGGAGAATGGCATGAACCCGGGAGGCGGAGCTTGCAGTGAGTCGAGATTGTGCCACTGCACTCCAGCCTGGGTGACAGAGAGAGACTCCATCAAAAAAAAAAAAAAAAAAAAGGTATGAATTGTTTATCTCTAAAATTTGCTATTTACTATTTTTGGACCATGGTTGACTGCATGTAACTGAAACCATGGAAATGAAAGTGCGACTAAAGAGGAACCAGTGTATTTCATTGTTTTGTTAGCTGAGTGAACCTAGAAGCAAAGCTCTCTCCCCCACCAGTAACAAGCACACCTAGCACCCAGATTTTGGGTTCTAATGCCAACCTTCAACCAAAAGAACCAGAGTTTTCTTGGAGAAATGGCCAGTTTGCCCATGGACTAGGGCAGGAAACATACAAAACGAGCCAGGAGCCTCCTGTGGTGCCAGAAAGTAAGAATGCGATAAAAATATTAATAACCTCATAATGATGGGGGTATGTTGAAGGGACACAGGAGCCAACTTTTAACAATAAAGTAACATTGGATTATAACTGTGAGTATAAAATAAATATCCATGAGTCCATATTTATATAAATACATGATTGAACACATAAGTAAATAAATAGTAAAGAAGGGACAAATCTCCTAAGGGAAGAAATGCCAAATACTTCATGTAGATCCTCCACCCTCAGGGGGGAGGATGAACTCCCCACTCCTTAAGTGGAGGCTGCACATGGTGACTTCCCTCCACAGAATACAATATAGGAAGGTGGGAGGGTGGAACTTCACTGTAGAGAAAACTGCCAATCACTCCCTCAGCCAGTGATCAAGTCAGCACCAACAGTGATGCCTTACTGATAGTATGTACCCCTGATGTGATGTGATAAGAATGGTCTTGGCTGGGTGTGGTGGCTCACGCCTATAATCCTAGCACTTTGGGAGGCCAAGGCAGGTGGATCATGAGGTCAGGAGATCGAGACCATCCTGGCCAACATGGTGAAACCCGGCCTCTACTAAAAACACACACAAAAAAAAAATTAGCCGGGAGTGGTGGCATGAGCCAATAGTCCCAGCTACTCAGGAAGCTGAGGCAGGAGAACCATTTGAACCCGAGATCACGCCACTGCTCCAGCATGGGTGACACAGCAAGACTCCGTCTCAAAAAAAAAAAAAAAATGGTCTTTACCTCTCTGGTCTTCTTCCTCCAAACCCAGTCTAATCATGAGAAAAATATCAGACAAATCCCAACAGAGGGGCACCCTACATAACACTGACCAGAACTGCTCAACACGGTCGAGGTCACGAAAAGCGAGGAGAGTCTATGAAAAAGCCACAACCGCGAAGAGCCTAAAGCAACATGGCAACGAACGTGATGTGGGGTTGGATGGTATCCTGGGAGAGACAAGAAACATCAGGTAAAAACTAAGGAAATATGAATAACCATGGAGTTTAAATTATCATAATGTATTGATATTGGCTCATTCATTTTAACAAATGCACCATACTAATGTAAGATGTTACAAAGAAACTGGGAATTTCTTACACTAGCTTTGCAATTTTTCCGTTCCTATAAAACTATTCTAAAGGATGAACTTTATTTAAAAATCCAAATGGCAGTCACAAAACATAAATATCACAGCCGACCACACCCCGCCTCACAGTAAGTTGCTTTTATAAACCAACAGCTGCTGGTTGCTGCAGAGTCCCCAGGGCCAGGCTCAGAGGCTGTGTCCCCACTATACCCAGGGCAAGCCCCTGAGCTGCCACTGCAGGGGATTCAATTCCCCGCCCCAATTAATTTACATGTGGTGTGAGTTTTACACTGACGGAATGAGGGCTTAATGTTTGCTTGGTGTAAAACTGATGCAGGGAGAGAGAATTTTAGAGCATGACCTTTAAGAAGGACCAAAGAGGGCGGCTTTTCCGTCGGCAGCAGGTGGCATGAGGATCAATAGCTGACGTCTCTCCCGCTGGACAGCAGACCCACTGGGAGGAGGGAAAGGCATGCTGGACACACGTGAAGGACACAGTGACGACTGCGCGATGGGCTGGGGACATCTCTCATACTAGCCTGTCAGGAAGGCCACAGTGCAACACAGATGGAGAGGTCAGGTCAGAACACCTGTCCGGGGCCCCTCGATGGGCACTAGGAATCTGAGATGAGTTCTTGGCACTGATGTTCAAAACGTCTTTCATACCTCTAGAAATTGACTCTCCTAATCCAGTTTCAAGCAGGAGGGACTCATCTATCTATGTGCAACTGACAGAATTAGAGGGTTCCCTTATGACATCTAAACATCCCCATGAAGTGAGCATACTGTATGAACACTGGTGCACCGACATTCATCAATGACAGCGCGATCGTTAGTCCACCAGCCAAAAATGCAAGCTGAGGGGCTGGGAAGACAAGTCACTTGCCCTTGCAGGCTCCGTCTTCCCACCCGGACAATTCTACATAACTAAAGAAAATAAAGCAAGAAAGCTTTGAAACCACGGCTGATAGTGCAGGCTCCTCAGGGGAAAGGCAGGCACCCGATAGACCAAGAATCTGGTTTCCCCACCCATCACGCCTACAGCACTGATTCACCAGTGCAGCTGAGGTGATGGAACCAGGGGAAAACTAAGGGGAGGGACACCGAATCATCCCCAAAACCACAACAGAATTTTCTCTATGAACCTCTCCAACACTGTTAGCTAGAATCTTCTGCAAGGATTAACTGAATATAAACACCTAAAGCATAAATAATCCATGTCAATAATTTAGGTGTACAGTAAGATAAAGTACACTGCTCATTAGGCAAAACTACAGACAAAAGAAAATATACTTTAATAAAATTTACACTAATACCAGCTAAACAAGAGGTCGAAGAAAGTTGTTAAATTTCTCACCGCATCCTCAAACACATAACAAAAGTTAAATAGGAAATTACAAAAGGAAGGTGGTTTTAAAATTCAGAAAACAAAAAGTTATGAAATCATCATGACTCCAGTGTAATTCTATAGCCATAGCTTTACATGTAAACACTGGATTTAAAATGCAAAACCTGTGGTTACTTTAGAGCGCTGAGACGCAATTATTTATGCTGATTATTTATAGGTAATTCTAATGGAAGTTGATTATTGAATATTTTTGAAGAGGAAAAAAAAAGAATAAATTCTCGTTTGGCTAAAAAGCTTTGAGTTTTTTTCCTGAAGGGAAAAAAATAGAGTAGGTGGTCTCCTGAGTTCCCCTGCAGCCTAGGGTGCCGACATGAATAAATAACCGTGGTAAGAAGCAAGCATGCTATCAGCCAAACCACAGATGATAGTACCCAACGCATCGACCTTCAGAAACGAAGCATGTTGCACAAGTCATTTTCCTAAAAAGTTCATACTCGGAGCCGGGTTCGGTGGCTCATGCCTGTAATCTCAGCACTTTCGGAGGCCGAGGCGGGCGGATCACCTGAGCTTGGGAGTTCAAGACGAGCCTGACCAACATAGAGAAAACCTGTCCCTAGTAAAAATAGAAAATTAGCCGGGTGTGGTGGTGCACGCCTGTAATCCCAGCCACTCAGGAGGCTGAGGCAGGAGAATCCCTTGAAGCCGCAAGGCGGAGGTTGCAGGGAGCTGAGATCACACTATTGCACTCCAGGCTGGGTAACAAGAGCGAAACTCCATCTCAAAAAAAAACAAAAAACCCTCATACTTAGACTTTAAACACGGGTCTTTCTAAAGTGCATTCTAATTAGAGCACATGGGGCTAGATAGGGGTGACTAGCAGAAACTGGGGAGGTCCGAAAATGCCCCCCTTGGAGAACTGACCCTAAGAAAGCAGCAAGAGCCTGAGGAGGCCCGCGGAAGGCCACGAAGAATGAAGTGACACGAAGAAATGGCTATGGACACAGTCCTGGGAAACCAGGGAGAGGCCAGAGGGGGGTCATAGTCTGTCTTCAGAGCAGAACTATAATTAACATCAAACACTACCATAAGCAGAAAATAGAAGCTGATGCCGCCTCTGACCTCAGAGCTGAGAAAAATGGGTCCACATAGGGCTCATGAAGGCCTTAGAAGGGCCTGCAGAGAAGAGGGGGGCTACTGTCCACGGAGCACTGTGCCCAGGAGGCAGCCTGGCCAGCAGTCCGGAGACATCCCGCATCCCCCGCCCCACCCGACACAGGCACAGCAGGGCAAGCACTTTTGATGAGAACACCCACTTCCTCTGCAAACGGTCCCTGCATGGCCCTCCCGGGCGCCTGGCTTTGGGGTGACACGTGGGCAGCGAGCAGAACACAGACCGTATCCCTCCAGCAGGATCCCCCCCCTCATTTGCATTCCATTTAGTGATAAGAGTTTCCCCATGGCCTTAACCATTTTCTCTTATTCCCCAAGGAAAAATAATCAATATTATTAGTTGTTGGTGGTTATCCTATGTTATGGGTTGAATCTGTCCTTCCCCACAAAATTCATGGGAATTCCTGACCCCCAGTACCTGAGAGTGTGACCTTATTTGGAAATAGGGTCCCTGCAGATGCTATTAACTAAGATGAAGTCGTATGACATGAGGGGAGGCCCCCGGTCCAATCTGACTGTGTCCGTAGGAAAAGGGAGATTTGGACGCAGAGACGTGAACATGGAGGACGCCATGTGAACAGGACGCAGAGATGGGGTGATGTGTCTACAAGCCAAGGAACGTCACAGATTACCAGCAAATCACAGCAAGCTAAGAGGGAGGCCTGGAACAGACTTTCCCTCAGAGCCCCAGGAAGAAATCCACACTGCCAGCACCTTGATCTCAGCTTTCTCGTCCGCAGAACTGCGAAGGAATACATTTCTGTTGCTTAAGCCACCTTGTCTATCGTACTTTGTGATGGGAACCCAAGGATAGCAATCCAGCCTGTAATGTGACCTTCAGTTTTACAGAGACGTTCCAGCAACTTCCCCGGGACACGATAACCCAGAAAACAAGTGAAGAGGGTCCCGGAGGACCCTGCCGTTGTCACACTTCAAGGTCCCTGTGCCTGACTCATGGGAGCCCCCAGGCCTTCCATCGGAGACCACGCGACACTGACTAGAAGCTCAGGAAGATACACAACCCGGGGCAGGCGGACACTTCATCTCTAACGAGCAGCAGCGCTTTCACGGCAGTAAGAATCTCCCAGCTGTTTTCTTCCTCGTCGCCATCAATTCTGAAAGGCATGTTTTCATAGTTGGAGGACTCTAAGGGCTACCATGAAAGTCTCTGTCATCAGGCTAAACATTTGAACAACATCTTAAATATTCAAAGAGAACGTTAGGTTGAATTTCGACTTAAGTGTACTAGAATATTTTAAGGTTAACACTGAAAAGGAACTTTCCGTAGTAAATTAAAGATGGCTTCTCCTCCTGAAGGAAAGTGGAGTCTAATTCCTAGCCTCTCACACACCGGCCAGCCTGTGACTTGCTTGATCCAGCGACTGTGACAGAGGTGACACTCTGGGACACAGGAGGCTGAGTCGTAAGAAGCCTCGTGGAGCCTCTTAGAATGCTGGGCTCCGGGAGAAGCCAGACACCATGTAGGCAAGTATCACTCATGCTGTGCGGAAGCCCAGGTACCCGCGTGGAGAGGCCATCTGAAGACAGGAAGGTGTCTGGCCAGCCCTGGCTGCTCCATCTATCCCAGCCAGGCATGTGAGTAAAGGAACCTTTTTGGAGATTCTACCGCAGCAGAAACGGCATGAAGACGACCCAGGGAACCCAGCCAACAGCCAGAACCAAGATCCCAAACGTATGGCCCCAGTGCAGCCACCCCGGCCATCTCCAGCCATCAGGGAGAGTTCTAGTCACCAGCCTGTCTCTGCGTCATCCTGCTAAATTCCTCACTCACAGAAGCATGAAAGGTGGTTGTTCAGTGCCACTAAATTTTGGGGTGGTTTATTGTGCAGCCATAGATAACTGGAGCACACTTTTCTGTGAAGTATTTTCTTTCCGGACTCGAACAGTTAGATGGGTTTATCCGGAGGCTACGGTGTAATTGAAATTCCATTAAAGATGCTTTTTAACAAGTAAGCAGGACTAATACATCTTCCCACTGCAAAGGTCTGCACTATCTTTGCCAAACCACATCATACTCTGTGAAGTCATCCAGTACAACACGTACCCCAAGTTCATACTCTTTAACAGCTGCCTGACTCAAATGGAGCCTTAGTCGGGGTGAGCAGTGTCGCTGCAACGCTTGCAAGCAAAGCAGGATCCCACCTCACAGCAGAGGTCAGAAATGCCACTAAAAACCACCTTCTGGGGTCATCGATGGGTTTCACAGCTCCGATTTCAAGAGGTATCAGATATGTCAAAGAAAATGTGGCCAAAGATCTGGAAATACAGGCTCTTCCGATTCAGTAGGACCAGGAGTCGCTGCCCCAGCCAGAGGTCAGCCACCTTGGGGTCAGCCACCCTGGCACTGCCCAGATAAGACAGTCTCCACAGAACCTGGGAGCTGGCTCACTCTCTGTTGTGTCTCTCCAGAGAAACAGCCCCAACTTCTGTTAGTTGTTTGTACAGACTTCAGAGGAAAACTATCTTCCTCCTATCTCATAAAAATATTCCTTGCTGGGGCCGGGTGTGGTGGCTCACGCCTGTGATCCCAGCACTTTGGGAGGCCAAGGCAGGCCGATCACAAGGTTAGGAGATTGAGACCATCCTGGCTAACACGGTGAAACCCCGTCTCTACTAAAAATACAAAAAATTAGCCGGGCGTGGTGGCGGGCGCCTGTAGTCCCAGCTACTTGGGAGGCTGAGGCAGGAGAGTGGCGTGAACCTGGGAGGCGGAGCTTGCAGTGAGCCATGATCACGCCACTGCGCTCCAGCCTGGGTGACAGAGCAAGACTCCGCTTCAAAAAAAAAAATTCCTTGCTGGGACATAAACCCTTTTCCTATCATCATACTTGCCCAAACTGTGAGTTCACAGCCAATGATACTTGGATGCATGGCCTCTGCTGGTAGATAACCTATGCCAAACTGTTTCCAAATAGACAGAAAACCTACGTTAATATGGTTTGTTGTTTTGAGAAAGAGTCTCACTCTGTCACCCAGGCTAGAGTGCAGTGGTGTGATCACGGCTCACTGTAGCCTTGATCTCCCAGGCTCAAACAACCCTCCCACCTTGGCCTCCCAAGCAGCTGAGACTACAGGCACACACCACCACATTCAGCTACATTTTATTTTTATTTTTTGGTAGAGACAAGGTCTCGCTATGTTGCCCAGGCTGGCCTGAAACTCGTGAGTTCAAGCGATCCTCCTGCCTCAGCCTCCCAAAGTGCTAGGATTACAGATGTGAGCCACTGCACCCGACCTTAGTATGTTTTAAAATTCAGAAGTAAACAGTGTACTAAGAGCGACCTGAATCTGCCTGCACTTGGAGGCTCACTGTTTTCATGTGCTCGCCTATGCAGTCTCCTTTAAGCCTCAGGTCAAGTCCGTGTCATGCTCATTTCAGCAGAAATGTCAGGCAGCTCTCCCCGGCCCACAGCTGGCTCCTGGTAGAGCAGTCAAAGCCAGATCAACCAGATGCCAGCACCCATGAGAAAAGGATCTGGATGGTGCCAACCTAATACCCCTCCATCCCCAGCCACCAGCAGTGCTGAGGTCCTTCCGTTGGTGCTGTCTGCATGGTTTTTCTCATCCCCACTCTGATCTCAGCAGCTGGGTGGGCATCTTACAGATCTCCTTCCCAGATCCCGTGCAGAACGGCCAGAATTCTAGGTCTCAGGTTGTTCATTTGTTTGTTTGGTGTGAAGTTAGACTTCAGTTACCTTGGTGTTAGGAGAGAACAGAGTTTAAATTATATGTGGCAAGGAAAATTAATTTGAGATTACGAATTCCCTGCAGCGTTCAAAGAGTATCATGGAGCTTAAGAGCAAGTTGGCTGGGTCTCAGTTTATTGACCTAGAGGAACGTGGAAATGCTAAGGGGAAGCATGGGGCTGAAGAGTGCTTTGCAGATGTCAATCCATTTCCATCTGAAATCACACTGGAAAACAGAAAAGCCTGCCTGCGGATCTGTGTGGGGGCATGGAGAACAGTGTGGGTGGAGATGCAAAAGTTCCACCTCAGACAGCTGGGAGGGAAGCTGAGTCAGGGAGGGCTGCCTGTCATTCTCTGCAGACATTCCCCTACTGTCTGACTGGTGACAGTGACATTTTATTACGTTTGTAATTGACAGAAGGGAAAGGCACAATGACTGGTTACAGTGAGATTGTATTACATTTGTAATTTACAGAAAGAGAAACACACAAACTGCAAAGGAAACAGATTCCTAGAGAGCATGGTCCAAGAGGGCCGTGTCCCCATTTCCACATTCCCTGTGGCTGAATGCCGAGACTTTGAGATCAAACCCGTCAGGAAGAAAGTTAAAGACAAAGGCTAATCAGAGTTTGGCAATGCTGAGAGCTTCCACGTGCCAGGCCCTGCCTGAGCTCTTCACCTATATTACGTCAATTAGTTTTCACAACTTCCCCATGAGGTGTCATCCCTGTTACAAGTGAGAAACTGAGGCACAGAGACAGTAGCAATTTCCCTATGATCCTAAAGTGATCAGAGGTACAGCTGGGATTCCTATCCAGGAATCCCAAAGCCTGAGCTCTCTAACGGTATGTTGTGACACTTCATAGTTGTTTTGACTTTTATCAAATCATTCAACCTCTTTGAGGGTCATTTTTCTTATTGTCAAATGAAGGTGACAATACCTCCTCTTTTTGCAAAGAATCAAACAATATTCCTTTGCAAAAAGGAGTATTACATATCTTTACCATATGTATCTATATCATCATACCTGTACATATATCATCTCACCCAGTGCCTGCAGACAGGGACTGCAGAGCTACGTGCCCAACCAACCTCATGGGGACAGGGAGGGCACCGGTGAGTGTGGGCAAGATGCCATCAAATCCACTGATAAGGGACAGTTCAGAGAGTGAGGAGTGCATGTGCCACAGCCCCTCTGCATCTGAGGAGGGTGGTGATGAGGTAGGACAAGGGTTGGAATGGGAGATGAGACTAAGAAATCAGGCAGCTCGGGAGGCTGAGGCAGGAGAATCGCTTGAACCCGGGAGGCGGAGGTTGCAGTGAGCCGAGATCGCGCCACTGCACTCCAGCCTGGGTGACAGAGCGAGACTCCGTCTCAAAAAAAAAAAAAAGGAAAAAAAGAAAAAAAAGAAACCAGGCAGGCACAGATGGCCACGTGGAGAGGTCAGCCCAAGAGGGCTCTGGACCACAGCTTGGGCAAAGAGCATGGATGCAGGCAGCTGCCTTGGAGGACACAGTGGATGTCTCTTTGTGTCACCTCCCCAGGGCACTGGTGTCTGGAAGATCTCCTCGGCCAGCCATGACTTAGACGGCTGGCTGACTGGGTTAACTTTCCACCCACTCCCTCCAACCACCCAGCTTGATGTTCCTTCAATATCTCTTCAATACTCATGAGGAGGGATGGGAGTAAACTGGTTTTCTTTTAATAAAAAATATTATGTCTTTCTGTTTAATTACAAAGTAAGGTTTTTAAAATACCATTTCCAAATAAAACAACTGTGGGAGGCATAGTGAACGTTTAAAATTCACATCATAAAATGAGTTATTGATTCCTAGCAAATAATACTCCCCACTCAGTTTCAGATTTTCAGCTGAACGCAGCAGGGACCTAGAGCCTGTGCCAGGCCCCTCCTCTACATCAGGGACCAGGGAACACTGGGATGGGGTGGGTTTTTATGTGTCTCTCCATTGCCCTCAAAGGCACTGCCAATCTCAGCAACAGGAGTGTGCTGACTCCTAACTCACCAGTTCTACTGCGAGTCCATCACCTGCAAAACCTCAGCGATTTAGTCCAGTGACGTGCTGGTGCCCAGCACTAGTGGAGCTGGCATCAGATGGGGCCCCTGGCAGCTGCCCAGCGACCCATCCCTCCATTCAGCTTCGACAGCATGGGAGGGGGCTGGGGCCAGTGACAGTCAAGACCTGTGAACCCAGGCCTTCCGAGTGGCTCTTAGCATGAGGGAGAAAGCGTCAAGGGAAAATCAGCGGGGAAAATTGGTTCTAATGGCTAGTGGGGTGGAGGTGGAACGGGTAACCAGGTCTTTCTGGGGACAGACAGGCATGATACGAGAGATCCATCCAAGGACCCGTGTTTGACTGGGACGGGTGTGCAGCTTCGGGATGTGGGGATGAACTTTGAAGTAAAGACAGAAAGAAAATTTGTGCGCTGGAACAGGTTCAGTGTTCTCTCTACCATATGTCACCATAATATTCCAATCATTAGATCTGAACTAAATACAGATTTAATTTACCGAGTAATGTTTTAAAGACAACAGCAGTGGCCCCCAGCAGCGCTCCAATTTATGTACAACTTCGAGATAAATTACATCTTTTGACTCGCGAGAAAGATGTCTAATTAGGAAGATTTCCAGATATAAAGAACTGTCACTGTAAGGCATGTCATCTCATCACTGTAAAGTCACTCATTAACATATAGAAACGTTCCCATCTAATAAACTGCTTATGTCAAACGAGGTCCTGAAGATGGGATGTGGGTGAAGGTGCTGCCCAGGAGGCGGCTCAGCTGACTCATCAGCTGATGTCACCGGCCAGGGCCATCCCTCCGCCTTCAGATGGAGCCGCCAGATGGATATTTTTGCCATACAAGGTTCTTCCTTATTTCATTTTATTGTATTCTGATTTTCTAGCTGGCTGTATTTCAGAATTAGTATTTGTGTTAGGATAAGATATGAAGATTCTCTTGAAGCACCGGTGTTTAACACAGTTTATCTCAAAGGCTGCTTCCAGGTTGCTGCAAGATAAAACTACCTTAAGGAGTCTGTCAATCAGATGCAACCATGGTAAGCAGAGAAAACGGCAAAGTGGCTATAATTCTGCAACTCTACCCCAAATGAGGACAAAACTACCCTGTATCCAATACAAAACATTTTGATTTTTTCAACGTATTAGCAACAGTCACGGTAACACTGTTGGATGAGAGGTGGTAGACTGTTGCTAATATGTTGAAAAAATAAAAATAAATAATGGAGATCTGGGGACGTGGCTGAGGAAATCACCTGTATGAGAGATGGGTGGATGGAAAAGTCCCAAACCTCTTCAGGAAGCATCCGTGCCACTGCAAGCTTTCCAGAGCTTCAGAGCCCTGTCTACTCCCGTTTCTCTGTATCCTCCCCCTAACCCTGCTTTCAATTTCCATTCCATTTTCCCTTTATCCATTTACTATTTCACTTATTTATGACTCAAATATGCCAGGCACCATGGGAGAGCTGTGACACACGGTGAACTAAATGGAGCCAGCACCGTCCCACACCATCACTCCCGCCTTCCAGTGAAGGAGAGAGCCAGTAACCACATAGCTGGTTAGAGAAGGACATCTGTGCCACAGACTCCCAAGAAGAGGCCACCAGGTGCCTCTGAAGGCTTATAGAGTAGACACGTCCTGCCCATCACATCTTCGTCACTTGTTAGTTATTTAGCTACAACTAAAATCCAGAATTCCTAATTTCCACCTACTCACTCTGCCTCATTCATTACGGTTTATTCGTGTGTTCATTCATTTGCTTGTCCCTTTGTTCACTGCCCATTCATTCTTTCAACATTCAATCAGTTGTTCATCCATTAACTACACACAGGGCAGGCCCTCTTGTCTCAGCTCAGCTACAAGGCATAGAGGCATAACAAGGCTAATGAACACTGCACGGGTCATAACCAGGGTGCTACGGGCACGCTGGCCAGTGAAAGCTGAACTGGTCTGGGCAGCTCGATGAAGGCTCTGCAGAAGTGGCCCTGACAAGTGCCAGCGAATCACTCCACAACATGCAAACCTGATCACTTACATAATATGCAACACACACTCACATGTTCCAGGTGCCGCACAGACAGGACCCCTGCCCCTTGAAAGTCAGAGTCAAAAGGGGGAGTGGCGAGGAAACAAA
>NW_012105342.1:911539-954012 GCF_000951045.1 Mandrillus leucophaeus | reverse complement strand
GTGCGCTGGAACAGGTTCAGTGTTCTCTCTACCATATGTCACCATAATATTCCAATCATTAGATCTGAACTAAATACAGATTTAATTTACCGAGTAATGTTTTAAAGACAACAGCAGTGGCCCCCAGCAGCGCTCCAATTTATGTACAACTTCGAGATAAATTACATCTTTTGACTCGCGAGAAAGATGTCTAATTAGGAAGATTTCCAGATATAAAGAACTGTCACTGTAAGGCATGTCATCTCATCACTGTAAAGTCACTCATTAACATATAGAAACGTTCCCATCTAATAAACTGCTTATGTCAAACGAGGTCCTGAAGATGGGATGTGGGTGAAGGTGCTGCCCAGGAGGCGGCTCAGCTGACTCATCAGCTGATGTCACCGGCCAGGGCCATCCCTCCGCCTTCAGATGGAGCCGCCAGATGGATATTTTTGCCATACAAGGTTCTTCCTTATTTCATTTTATTGTATTCTGATTTTCTAGCTGGCTGTATTTCAGAATTAGTATTTGTGTTAGGATAAGATATGAAGATTCTCTTGAAGCACCGGTGTTTAACACAGTTTATCTCAAAGGCTGCTTCCAGGTTGCTGCAAGATAAAACTACCTTAAGGAGTCTGTCAATCAGATGCAACCATGGTAAGCAGAGAAAACGGCAAAGTGGCTATAATTCTGCAACTCTACCCCAAATGAGGACAAAACTACCCTGTATCCAATACAAAACATTTTGATTTTTTCAACGTATTAGCAACAGTCACGGTAACACTGTTGGATGAGAGGTGGTAGACTGTTGCTAATATGTTGAAAAAATAAAAATAAATAATGGAGATCTGGGGACGTGGCTGAGGAAATCACCTGTATGAGAGATGGGTGGATGGAAAAGTCCCAAACCTCTTCAGGAAGCATCCGTGCCACTGCAAGCTTTCCAGAGCTTCAGAGCCCTGTCTACTCCCGTTTCTCTGTATCCTCCCCCTAACCCTGCTTTCAATTTCCATTCCATTTTCCCTTTATCCATTTACTATTTCACTTATTTATGACTCAAATATGCCAGGCACCATGGGAGAGCTGTGACACACGGTGAACTAAATGGAGCCAGCACCGTCCCACACCATCACTCCCGCCTTCCAGTGAAGGAGAGAGCCAGTAACCACATAGCTGGTTAGAGAAGGACATCTGTGCCACAGACTCCCAAGAAGAGGCCACCAGGTGCCTCTGAAGGCTTATAGAGTAGACACGTCCTGCCCATCACATCTTCGTCACTTGTGTCAGAGCTACAACTAAAATCCAGAATTCCTAATTTCCACCTACTCACTCTGCCTCATTCATTACGGTTTATTCGTTTGTTCATTCATTTGCTTGTCCCTTTGTTCACTGCCCATTCATTCTTTCAACATTCAATCAGTTGTTCATCCATTAACTACACACAGGGCAGGCCCTCTTGTCTCAGCTCAGCTACAAGGCACAGAGGCATAACAAGGCTAATGAACACTGCACGGGTCATAACCAGGGTGCTACGGGCACGCTGGCCAGTGAAAGCTGAACTGGTCTGGGCAGCTCGATGAAGGCTCTGCAGAAGTGGCCCTGACAAGTGCCAGCGAATCACTCCACAACATGCAAACCTGATCACTTACATAATATGCAACACACACTCACATGTTCCAGGTGCCGCACAGACAGGACCCCTGCCCCTTGAAAGTCAGAGTCAAAAGGGGGAGTGGCGAGGAAACAAAAGCTGCATATTGTGTCAAGCGCCATGGAGGGAATAGTGAAGTACTGCCGGGTCTTGGGGGCCTTCTATGAAGAAGGTGGTGGCATCTGGGCCTGGAGCCTGCAGGAAAAGAACCGGGGGAAGCACCTTACAAGCATGGAGGGAAACCGTGGAAAGTTACAGAAACCGTCAGGAGGCCAGTGAGGCTGGAGTACAGGGTATTGTCAGATGAAGTCAGCAGCTTCAGTAAAGCATTGCAGGTGGAGGGAAATTTTTAAATTTTTTCCTGTATGTGTCAAGAAGCCACTGAAAGCTTTCAGATGACTTTTTATTGACAGAATCCTATTTATACCTTTAAAGAAGCATACTGGTCGGACCCTCAAGCCCACAGAGGGGTAATGTTGCAAGTAGAAAAGACCACCCCTTGCCCTAAGTGATGAGGCAGATTCCATCCCTTGGCCAGGCCGCCATGCAGGGCAGAAGGTGCCCTGACTCTGGTTGCTGCAGAAGTCCGGGAATGGCAACTGAAACCACAGAGGTGGCCATACAGATGGGGATGAGAGGACGGACTGCCGGTAATTTCTGAAGGAACGGCTGGTGGGATTTGCCGTGCATGGGTGGGGAGGTGAGGGAAAGGGACTGCTGTACATTCCACACATCTTGATTCCATTATCTCCGTGGCCCTCATGCAAGCCTTCAGCTCTACAGGAAGGCTAAACAACTGCAGATTTCCTGTTGCGCACATGCCAGAGATAAGTGCTTCCCAATCTTGGTTATTCTCAGTCGTCTGTATCACATGCAATGGTGCGATGAGGTCTCCCTTCCGAGATGTACAGGCCTCTCTGCAGGATCAAATTCCAGAACCGGGATTACTGAGTCAAAGCATGAATTAATCTATAATTGTCTTAATTCTGAAAAATTATCCTCCTGGGGTGGGGGGGGGCACATTTTACACTCCTCTTAGCAAAATGTGAGGAGGTCTGTTTCACCCCAGACTCAGTAGAAGATTATGTTCTCCAGCGTGTGGGGTTTTGCCTGACGTGACAGGTGACATACAACATCTTACTGTTGTTTTAATTGTAATTTCCGTTACCGCGAGGTTCACAGTGTTTTCAGGTGGTTAGGCCGTTTGAATTTCTATGAGCTCCCTGACCCCTCATTTTTCTTTTGGATATTTGTGGTCTTTTTCTTATAAACTTCTAGAATGCAGGAACTATTAGTGATCTGAATTAGAAATATTTCTCCCAGTTTAGTATTTTGCTTCTAAGTTTGCATACTTTCTTAGAAATTTTATTTTATTTATTTAGCCATGTAAAAGTTTTTGCTTTGATATGGTCACATTTATCAAAATTTTATAGCCACAAAGACTCCTACATGAGCTGGTAAAAAGGAATTGGTGGGAGGTGGTTCTTTGGTCCAGATTTAGAAAGATCTCCACATGTATTGTGAAGTGGGAAAAGCAAAGGTACACAGTATACCCTTTTTTCTCTAAGAAAGAGAAGAAAGCGGGCATGTATGTTCTTATTTGTTTATATTTTCATAAAAGAAGTATGATAGGTTATTTTATACGTCAGCTCGGCCAAGTTATGGTGCCCGGTCATTTGATTAAACACTAGTCTAGATGTTGCTGTGGCTGTCCTTTTTAGATGTAATTCATACCTGCAATAAATAGACTCAGTTAAGCAGGTTACCCTCCATACTGCGGGGGGCCTTGTCCAATCAGTCAAAGGTCCTCAGAGCAAAGACTGAGGTGCTCCAAGTAGAAGCAATTCCTTTCAAGACTGTGACACAGAAAACCCACCCGAGTTTCCAGCCTGCCGAATTCAGACTCGCGAATGCAACTTCACCACCTACCCGAACCTCCAGCCTCCCTGCTGCCCCACAGATTCCAGGCCTGCCAGCCCCCACCATCAAGTGAGTCCATTCCTTTAAAAAAAAAATCAGGCGCGCTCTCTCTTTCTCTCTCTCTCTCTCTTTCTCTCTCCCTTTCTGTCTCTTCCTCTCATTGGTTCTGTTACTCTGGAGAACCCTGATTAACACAGGAACACTTGGAGGATTCCACAAAAAATGAGTACAGTAACTGTGTGTGGGAAGGATGAGGGAAGGGTGGTAACGGGAATTCTCAGTTTAGGCCTTGTTATAGTTAGAAACTTTAAGCTATGTAAATATCTCACCTACTCAAAACAGAAAGTAAAATTTGGGGCAAAATCAACTTTTAGGTATAACATAAAATAAATGCTATATAAATTAAGCAATAAAGGTTATTTGTTTTATAGAAATTTAAGATACAAAAAAAGAGAATTATCCAGGTTTACTTAAAAGATGAACTGCTCAGGAAGAAGACAATTTTTAAAAGCACTGAGATGCAATTCTTTTAAACATGAACCTATCTACCATATTTAAATCTATATGATAGTCTGCAAATCTGGTGTATCCTTCATGCATTTGATAGAAGGTTTAATTCCCACCAATTCTTCTACTCCTGACCCCACCAGGTGGGCAAACATAACGTGTAGCAATCTGCAAAGAGGCCGGGCCATGACCTGGGCTGGAGTGGCCAGCCTGTGGCTGGGGAGATTTTCCAGGGAACAGGTACCACCTCCCCAAAACGCTTCATGTTATGTGCAAGGATTCAGAGATGTCCAGGGTAAACCAACAGTTTTTAAGCCAACTCTAAACGTTTGATAAAAGCTAAGAACAATGCATCACAAGAGCTTCATCCTGGAAGTACACACCATTTTCCAGGAAATGCAAACCCTAAACGTATGTAACCTTGTTTGTTGCAGGGAACTTCCTCCCTGTCTAGATTGAAGAAAAGTATTACCATCTGAGACACATTCCTCTCACTCGCAGAAGAAGGGGCTTTATGGAAGGCTCTTTACTTACATTAGCAGCACCCTGCTATGCACCTGCTGATGTTCATAACACATGGGGCTTTCTGGGCCACTCCAGTGACTGCTGAGCTGGCACCTGATGATGTTTCTTCTAGCAAGTTGCCTTAGTTGACCCAGCTACTGCTCCACACCAGAGGTGGAGTGGGGAGGAGTGTCCCCTGATGGAAGGTCAGTGCCACAGAGAAACACTGGGCACTCAGACTGCATTCGGTTCTGGGACACAGAGCCTGTCCCCAAGCATCCACAGTGCATTACCCACAGAGAGGCCTGGTTCCCAGGGCTGACAGAGGCAGAGGACAGAGCTATTTGTTGAAATGACAAGTGCCCTGCTAAAAGAAACTTCATGCACAGCATTATAGAGCCAGGTAAACTGGTGGTGAGGAGTCTGTGTTTTGGATTAACCACACACACACGCCTGTGTTTAATCCCAGCTCTATTACAGAACTTTCTGGAGGTTGTTTCTCTTTGCCAAGGCTGCCTTTCCTTACATTAAGTGGGAACAATATAATCCCACCATAAAGAACTGTCATGAAATCCGAATGCAATGATGACCACTAAGGCTACAGTGCCCGTACTGTAGGTAGTAAGTGCTTACTAAATGCTGGCTCCTCCTCCGTAACTGACGGGAATATTAGGAGACAGATAGGTCTTTGGACAGGTCTTGAAAGCTGTCTCCAGAGGCTGTATTTGGAAACATCACATGGATCTCTTGAACGACGTTCCTCCTGACCCTCAGGCCTTTCAGGAGTAACGCCAGGGTCCTTCCTGGGAGCAGCTCAGCCGAGTGGGGCCAGCAGGCAGCAGAGATGGGGCTGGGACAGAGCACAGGCACGGCCCTGGCGGGGGGCAGACAGGGCTGCTGGGCAAGCACCCCCCACCTCCGCTCCCCGCCAAGGCTGTCTGCTTTCTGCACCAAGGCCCCTTCTACCCCTGCAAGCCCACCCGGCCCCCCGAACACAGGAGAGCTGATGCCCCCAGAGGAAACAACCAGGGGGAACGGGAACAAGGCCCCGCATACCCTCTTCAGGGGACAGTTCTGGGGCATTCTGTACGGCTCCAGGCATCCCCCAGGCTCACAGTGGCAGCCCTGATAACATCCCCCAGGGATTCCTTCTCCTGCCCCACATCCGCCCCAGCTCCTCACACCCACTTCCTTGTCCTGGGCTCTGCTTCTGGGCTAAAAACAATCCCAGTGGGGAGAGCTGTTTGGAATGCAAAGAGGAGACCAAGGACTTGAGGCCCCTCCTGTCACCTCACTTACATCCCCAGGAGTGCAGGCCACTGCCCATCAAAAGCATGTCCCCGTGAGGCAAGATGATGATGATCGCAGTGGACATTTATCACCTGCCAGGCACCGACCTAAGTACCTTATTATTAACTATTTTAATTCTCACACCAACCCCATAAATTACTATGACTTCTTTTCCAAAAGATCCTTTTTGGAAACTGAGGCACAGAGAAGCTAACTTTCTGAGGCTGCCCAGTGGGCAAGCAGCAGAGCCAAGCTTCCCACTCCGCCAACGAGCTCCAGAGCCCATGCCCTCAAGGCAGAAGCAGAGCTGCACAATGACGCCAAGAAGAGAACCTGGAGGGTCCAGACTGGCAGAAATCAGGGAGGGCAAGGGCAAGGAGGAAGCCAAAAGTCAAGAACAAAGTCAGACAAACGCCGAGGCAGAAGCCAGGGAAGCAGAGCATGTCACCAATTTCCGGGGACACGCTCTGAGTGAGAAGGTTTGAGAAATGCCACTCACCGGCTGGGGACTGCTTGTTCTAAAGGTGCCTCAGGCTGAAATCCAGCTGGGCCTGTGCTCCAAGCCAGGAGTCCTGGCACAAAAACATGGATCTTTGCTCTTTCTGTCCACAGGGCCTGGGCCCTCAGCCCCACCCCAAGAGGCAGCAGGGAAGGGACCCAGGCAGGGGCTGTGGTCAGTGGCTAGAACCTCTGGTTTACTAGGGAAGTCAAGCCTGCTGGTTCCCATTTTCTCCGTAAATTACTCCCATTAAAGTCAAATATCGGCATTAACTAGATTTTTGATATTTCATGGAACGGTTCCACAAAAAGAGCACTTTCATTTAGCTTTAAACAGCCCTTTCTGCTGACTTCCAAATTCCTATTTCACTTCCCTCTCATCTTCAATTAAAGCTTATTATCCTCCGTGTAAACCAAGAAGATTTATGATGACATTATTTAGTGAGTTTTCTTTTTTAAAAATTATAAATAACAGTAAACTGCAGAAAATGCTCCAATTTCACTTATTCGTTTTCAAGATTTGTGGCCACACACTAAAGCTAAAGCTAACCTCCAAAAGGCACAAGTCACATCTTAAATGAAAGCTCCGATCAAATCTAGTCCTCCCCAGCTTCTGCGGGCATAAACTGGAATTTTAAGCCATAGGCCAAGAGTTAAAACTATAGCTTCTGATTTGCTTCCAATGTGATCTGTAACTAGTTATTCATGGTCCAAAGACAAGTTTGGAATCATGTCAGAACGGCCTCGTACACACAGCCATCTGAAAAGGCCCAGAGAAGCCCTGTTTAAATGCAACCCGAAACTGATCCTTCCATGTTTCTTCTAAAAGAAGGAATCATTTCCTGTCGTGTATATAGTTTCTCTTCCTTTCTTTCTTTCTTTTTTGAGACAAGATCTCGCTTTGTCACCCAGGCTAGAGTGCAGCTTCACCATTATAGCTCACTGTCTTGGACTCAGGCAGTCCTCCTGCCTCAGCCTCCTGAATAGCTGGGACTATAGGCACATGCCATTGTGCCTGGCTAATTTTATTTTATTTTATTTTTTGTAGAAACAAGGTCTCGCTGTGTTGCCCAGGCTGGTCTCCAACTCCTGGCCTCAAGCAATCCTCCCACCTCGGACTCCCAAAAGCTTGGAATTACAGGTGTGAGCCACCATGCTGAGCCCATGGCATCTTAATTTTTAAATGTTTCATCTCTTTTCACTATTTTTTCTACATGAGATCATTATTTCATTTAACATATACACACATAGTCACAAGGAGACTTAGGACTTCAGAATCAGAAAACAAATCAAAAAAATACAATGTCCTGCCACAAGAAAATGGTTTTTACCTTAAAAATCACGGAGAAAGGAAAGTGCTAGGAAACGATGGATGAAAGTGATTGTGATTGAAAAGAAGATAAGGGGTAACTGGAACAAAGCATTCACATGAAATCCGTCGGCACCTAGAAGGGCTCATCAGGAGTCTACCCACGTTTGCGAACACAGCGGCAGCTGCAACACTCACTGCTCTTTTACTGACGGGATCAAGGCATGTAGACACGGTATCTGCGAGGCAGAGGTCAGTCAGATTTTTAATTTCTCTCCTGCAGCCCAGAGCCTTGTTATCGGGAGACCAAACTTCCATTCACTGTCATGGCATTCCGGGGTCCACAGAGAGTCAGGTGTAACAAATACACAGGGGCACCATCTGGGATGGGTGGGGAGTACTGTCACATTCTGTGTCAGGGCGCAAGGGGTGGGCGGGCTTACCAGAGTGAGGGGAAATCTACAGGGAACACATGTCCAACCTTGCACTTGGGTTTGAAAAAACATCAGCTTTTAAGTGCTGAATTCTGAATGCATTTATTGAGTCCAAAAATATCTGTGTATGTCTTCAATGTGCCAGGCACTGTTCTCAGTTTAGGCACGCAGCAGTGAATAAGACTGTCAAGTCAACTTCACACAGTGAGAGGGCAAGAGACTTGATACATCATACAGGGTATTAGAAGGTGGTAAGCAGGGGAAATGGAAACAGGGGGAGGGCTAGGACAGGCAGCAGCAACGCTGAATGGGTCTGGCCTCACTGAAATGTCAACAGAACGAGAAGAGGGCCGCAGGGCTGCAGCTATGTGGGGAAGACTCCGGGAGCAGTGAGGAGGCGTGTGGCTGGAGCTGAGCTGGAGAGGAGGATCCAGGAAGACGGGCTCGGGAGTGGGAGGGGTGGCTGCAGGTGGAGGAGCTGGCTTTCAGCCTGAGAGAATGGGGAGCCTTTGGAGCATCTCCAATACAGGAGTGACAGGATTTGGAATGAGCTTTGAAAGGTTCACAAAAGTAGCTCAGAAGAAGTGGGGTTATGTGGCTTCTGCAATGTGACCCGCAATTTGGCAGAACCTTGAGAAAACTCCAGCCCCAGCAGGAAAATGGCCAAAGGCCAAAAAGAAGTCACAGAAGAATTCACAGAAGAATATTTTCAGCTCCATGGTGTCCTATGAGTAAAACCACACAGTTCAATTTCAGCACCAGGTGGGAATCCAGCTCCTAAAGTTAGATGGTATAAATGAAAATTTAATCACCATGTTTTTCCCTTTCATAGAATTGTGGCTTAACTTCTGAATTCTGATAAAATAACTTAACATCGGCCAACGAGATCACTCAGCATCTGAGACCTAATTTGATACCATAACTCAAATATCTTATCAACTGAAGTTGCAATTAACAAAAAGTCCAGTTGGCAGAGCAGGGCCTGGATGAAGAACGATTCACAGCTGACCTGGGGCTGCCGCCTCTACTGTGGGATCCTCTTTCCAGACCCTCGCAAGTTCACAGACTCACACCTGCACACAACTCCCGCCGCCCTGCAAAACCGGCTCCCATCAGGAAATGTGTGCTCCTTCCTACACGGTACAGTGAAAAGCAAAATCCTAACATACTTCCCCACATTAAAAAAAAATAGAATGAGAAGACTCAGTTTTATGTCTACACAACTGCAAAAACAAAACAAAAGTCAGAGATGTGAACTCCAGATTGTTAACATATCTGCTGAAACAAACAGAACAGTTTAATCAGGAATGTGTACAAGCTATACTGCATACAAACTGGCATCAATCATGAATAAATGAATTTTGGCTTTTTGCATCTCATGTATGGGACTTATTTACATGGCATACTGGCAAACTGGAATGTAAACTAACAATATAAATGATATTGCAAATTGGAAGCATCCCCAAGCTGCCAGAAATAGGAAGGCAGTGTTTTCGTTTCCTACAGTATGAAAAACTTAGTGATAACCCAATTAATTCATAGTAAGGGCGAGAAGACAGCACACTAACCTTTAATAAATTAATAGGATTGGGAGGCTGAGGCGGATGGATTGCCTGAGCTCAGGAGTTCGAGACCAACCTGGGGGCAACATGGTGAAACCACGTCTCTACTAAAATACAAAAAATTAGCCTGGTGTGGAGGTGTGCACCTGTATTCTTAGCTACTTAGGAGGCTGAGGCAGGAGAATTGCTTGAACCTGGGAGGCAGAGGTTGCAGTGAGCTGAGATAGCACCACTCTGCACTCCAGCCTGGGTCACAGAGCAAGACTCGCTCTCAAAATAAATAAAATAAATAATTAATAGGAGCTGTTTTCCCTTTTCTGCAGGTACTGAAAACCATCTTATTCCTGCCTACAGGCATCTCCGTTTAAGATGAAATACAAACACTACCAACCATGCTATAAATTATATTGCTTTCTATTCCTATTTCTACTAGCTATTTCTTTAAAATTTGCTAAAATCTGCCTATAAAACTATTTAAACTTGGTGTTTATTAAGAAATAGGGAGACTTTTCAACTCTAATTTGAGTTCTTTAATAACTATTTCTCTGTTTGGGTTTTCTATTTCTTCTCAGGTTAATTTTGGCTATACTATTTATAAATTAAACCATTTCATCTAAATCTTCAAATATATTGGCATAAGGTTGCTGATTATCAGGTATGAAATCTCTTTTTTATATTATTTTCCTTTTCTATTTCTCCATTATTCATGTTTCTTCTCTTTTATTGTAATCAATAACAGGTGTGTGTACTTATAACTCTTTTCAAAGAATTTTTTATTGCCTCTATTGCTTCTTGGATTTCAATGTCGTTACTTTTCCTTTAATCTTACTTAACTTATTCTTCTTGTGAATGTATGCATTTACTTTGATTAGCAATTTCAAACGGAAATTTAAGTTTATCTCTGGTGTTTGTGAGACGTGAAAAGTAACTGAAAACTGCAAAAACACAAAAACTCCTAGAAGCTCCCACCAAAAGTTTACAATAATTATTAATGTTTCACAAGAGAGGGTGGGTGTGGTGGCTCCTGCCTGTAATTCCAGCACTTTGGGAGGCCGAGTTGGGTGGATTATCTGGGGTCAAGAGTTCGAGACCAGCCTGGTCAACATGGTGAAACCCCGTCTGTACTAAAAATACAAAAATTAGCTGGGTGTGGTGGCACGTGCCTGTAATCCCAGCTACTTGGGAGGCTAAGGCGGGAGAATCACTTGAACCCAGGAAACAGAGGCCGCAGTGAGCCAAGATCATGCCACTGCACTCCAGCCTGAGCAACACAGTGAGACTCCATCTAAAATAAATAAACATATATACACACACACACATGCGCGCACACATACATTTCATAAGAGATAAGAGAACACATCAATGCAGTCATGTGTCACTTAATGACAAAGATACAATCTGAGAAATGTGTCACTCTGAGCAATGCAAATGGTAGTTTCATCATTGTGCAAACCTCAGAGAGTGCACTTGCACTAACTTAGATGGCATAGCCTTCTATGCACGCCTCGGCTATATGGTGTAGCCTATTGCTCCTAGGCTACAAACCTGCACAGCATGGTACTGGACTAAACACTGTAGGCAACTGTAATGCAATGGTAAGTATTTGTGCATCTAAACATATTTAAACATAGAAAAAGTGCAGTAAAGTGTGATATAAGACCACTGCCCTATAAGTGGTCTGTCATCGATCGACCATTACAGACATTATACAGCACAAAACTGTATTTTATTCATTCCACAGATGACATGGGAGTCTTCTTATTATTGTAATCAATAATAATCAATAATAACAGGTGTGTAATCAATAATAACAGGATGAGTGATACGCTAATTAGGAACTGAGGATGTGCAAGATAAAAGTTTATACTCCAGGAATGAAACACAAATGAAAAATTAAAAGTAATAACAATAAGATGATAAACAATATCAATAGCAACTAACAGTAGTTTCTTGGTTACTTATCACATGCTAGGTAATGTTCTAAGTATTTCATATGAACTTTTTTTATTTTATTATTTTATTTTATTTTGAGACAGGGTCTCACTCTGTCACCCAGGCTGGAGTGCACTGATTGCAATCATGGCTCACTGCAGCCTCAAACTCCTGGGCTCAAGCAATCCTCCCATCTCAGCCTCCCAAGTAGCTGGGACTGCAGGCACAGGCCACCACACACAGCTTTTGTTTTGTTTTTTTTTTTTCGTAGAGATGGGGTAGGGGGTATTACTTGGTTGCCAACTCTTGGTCTCAAGCTTTCCTCCTGCCTCCACCTCCCAAAGCACTGGGATTACAAGCATGAGCCACCATGTCCAACTAATTTTATTTTCTGTAGACAGGGTCTTGCTATGTTGCCCAGGCAACAAAGTAATGGCTTTGTTGCCAATCATAACCAACTATAACCTTGAACTCCTAGACTCAAGCGATCCTCCCACCTCAGCCTCCTGAGTAGCTGTGACTACAGGTGTGTGCAACCATACCAGGCTAAGTTTTAAATTTTTTTAGCAATAGGGTCTCACTATGTTGCTCGGGCTGGATTCTAACTCCTGGCCTCAAGCAATCCTCCTGCCTTGGCCTCTCAATGCACTGGGATTACAGGTGTGAGCCACTGCACCTGGCTTCATATGAAATTTAATCTTTAAAAAAATCCCATATAGAATGATGGAGAGTAACATTGTTCTCCCCATTTTACAGATGAAATCCCCAGGAATGAAGGCAGTGAGAGCTAGCAGGTGGGTGGTGTATAATGCAAATCATTATTAATAACCACAAGCACATTATACAGAGTCTTAGTTTTAACTTCAGTGGAAGTTTTATTATGTTTCTGACAGTTGCCAAAACAGATCAGGTACTGTGATTAGGTAGACGGTTTCTTCCTGCTTATGAGATTACATTCTGAAGCCCTTCTCTTTCCTGTAACCGCTCCCCTGCCATCTGTCTGATGCACATCACCAGCTCATTCATCACCTGGCAGATTTCCTAACTCACTCCTCATGCAGCCGCTGATGAGCCTGTCCTTCCGCATTCATCCCCACACCCTGGTTGCCGCTCACTGACATACCGCCGCCTGTCACTGTTTGCCAGCCAAACCGATACTTTTCTTAGGAGCTGCTATTAGCTCATTTGTCAGATTATTTTATTCCTTTTTGCTTATTAACTTCCCTTCAGATATCTCTTAGAATGTTTTCTTCTTGTTCTCCTCTGCCAGCCACTTGGCTCATTTGCTTATCACCTGATATTATTCACCCCTCATCATTTGACAGCTTTTCAGATTCTATTAGTCAACATACATAATGTGAATTCTATCTCTTGTTTCTATTAGGTTAAACCCATACAGATCTTGCTCTGTGCCAAGTGACTTAGAATTTGCATGAGGATGACACTTACATTAGAGCATATTCACTATGGCACATGAATATCGGTAATACAACTCCCATTCCCTTTCATAGGACAGAAAATGTGGGATAGCAGCAGCCTCTCAAAAGATAACACACAATGGCATTTTTTAAATGTTTAAAAATATATAAATAACTTATTCTCCCATTGCACAGAATGGCAATGTGTTCTCTCCTAGGTGACTGAAAAGGATTCTCTCTTTAGTCTCTTACGGACTGGTGCACTTGATGGGGATCCAGAAAACAAGATGGGACTAAGTACTGCATGCAGAAGAGAACTGGCCGTGAAGAGGATCCACACGCCGGACAATAGCCCTGTGTGTCTGCCCGGGAAGGAGAGGAGCTCATTCCTGAAAGTCCCACCTGGACAGGCTGTATGCTTATGAATGTATGCACTTAGGTAGGTAGGTAGGTAGGTAAATGTGTCTATGCACGTATACACATATGTGAGGGAATCTACGTCTATGGGTGTGTGTATGTTGCATGGAAGTACACACGTATGCAGCAGGCTAACACTGACAGCACTTACTGTGTGCAAGCCTCTGCAGTATGCACCCAAGACGCAGTAGCTCATTTCGTCATTACAACAACCCTTGCATAGAAATACCAATGGCCACCCATATTCACTGGTTCTCATTTGCCTGGCTGTGTTCTAAGCCTTGCCACCACCTGGGAGGTAGGTTCTATCATTTTCCCCGTGAAATAAATGCATGAACTGAGCCTCATGGGGATAGGGTCACTCACCCAGTGGAGGAGCTCTTATGATCCCCATGTTACCAGTGGGGACACTGAGGCACAGAGAAGTTCCGAAACCCGCTCGAGGCCATGCAGTAAGAAACAGAGTCTGTGCCCTTAAGCCTGTCACTTTGCTTCCCAGTAAGGAAAGATCACCTTCTGTGATGCCTCATTTTACGAGCCAACTTGACGGAGCTAAGAGATGCCCAGAGAGCTGGTTGAGCATCATGTCTGGGTATGTGTGTGGGGGTGTCTCCAGAAGAGGCTAGGATTTGAATCCATAGACTGAGTAGAGAAGATCACCCTCACCAATGTGGGTGCACCTCATCCAATCCACTGAGGGCCCATATGGAACAAAAAGGCAGACGAAGGGCACCGTCTCTCTCCCCTTAAGCTGGAACATCCATCTCCTGTCCGTGGCCATCAGAGCTTCTGCTTCTCCCACCTTCAGACTCCAGGCCTTAACACCAGCAGCTCCACCCCTCCTACCGTTCTCAGGCCTTCGGGCTCTGGCGGAATCACACCACCAGCCTTCCGGGGTCTCCAGCCTGGAGAGGCAGATAGTGGGACTTCTGGGTCTTCACAAGTGCATGAACCCATTCCTAGGATCAATTTCCCGTATACCCCATTGGTTCTGTTTCTCTGGAGAATCTTCCTACTATACTTTCCTTTTAAGAATGTATAAAAAGACACACATATGTGTACACACATTCACAGCTCAATTAAGACCCTTCTATCACGAGAGAATGGACACACGTTCTAGGACACTGGGGGGTTGGGGGTGGGGGAGGGCCTGGTTCCAAAATAGATATTTTGATGAAACCAGAGTAAATTCTTAGAAACTTTCTGAGCCTCACGGTGATAAAAAGACACCGTCTCTATGAAACATGCACGAGTTTAAATGACAGAAAAGGAAGAGATGAGAATAGCTAGTGACCAGAAGGAAACGCACCAAGAGAAAAACAGACTGCCCCAAAACAGACAGAGAGACTGGCCCAGTTAAAATCTGCATTGGAAATAGTCAAGAGCAGGCCAGATACTGCAAAAAAAAGAAAAAACTGATAAAAATATTTTCTGTAGAGCAGTATTCTACATTTCCCCCCATTTTACTAGATTTTTTCTGTTTGCCCTCCAGATCCAACATACACCTTTACTGCTGCCTGGAGGCTGATCTTGATGAGGCTTCCCTGTTTTCCACTGGATTCAGACTTTGGCGGCACTGAGGGGAGACTGGAGTGGGCAGGGGATAGCAACTAGGGTATTTGTTTCCTCTCTGCTGGAGAGGACCACTGCCTGCATTCTCTCACCAAAGGCCACCCCTGTCTCAGGCAGCCCTTTCCTATGAATTCAGGTCTCACTCCAGGCCCCAGAGCCACTCCCTCCCTGTGCTGCCCAGGGGCCAGGGCAGCTCTCAGCTGTGGCTAGCCCTGACAGCCTCACCATTTCTGCCCCCACCTTTGTAAATAGTCTCCCCATTAAACTCTCCATTACCCAATTTAAATATGTCACCTGCTTCCTGCTGGGCTACTGAGTATGAAGTGCTCCAGGCGTCCCCCAGGACAGAGTTCCTGTGTCATCATCTGTTTTATAAACTGTGGTTCTGGACAGTAATTTGAGTTTTTAAAGGTTCCACTACTTTAAAAAAAAAAAAAAAAAAAAAAAAAGCTTAAAAACCAAAGATGAAGTTTAAATTTGAGAAGCATTCATGAGAATGCCAAAAAAGGGACACAGTGATACCAAAAAAAAAACCATCAAAAAAAAAATTCACACTTGGAGGATCAGAAGCTGAGATTTAAATGATTAATAATGCATGCTTCCAGAGAAGAGTCCAGAACAAATCATTCTGTTCTCATTATGGAGTGAAACTTACACTGGCTTCAGACCTTTCCTGAAATTACTAATGCCAGAAAAACTGATTGCTCAAGAATTCTGAATCTAACCAAATTGCTCTTACGTTGAAAGTAACAGATGGCTACTTTCATTTATACACTGTGGGAAATATATATCACCCATGTCCCCATGGTGAAGAGATGAATGAAAATTCAGAACGCAAGAGAGCTGAAGTCAGATAGTAAGCAAATGATGGAGACTGGAACGGCTGGGCTAAATAAACAGTCCCACAAAGAGGAGGCTTTACAACCTGCGTTCCCCATGTAAAATTAAAATGTGAAGGGGGTTTTAGATGCACAGAATAAAAAATGCCAATTTACTCATTCTTCTATAAGGAAAAGATGTTAAAATTGACTTTTTTGGGGAGAATCACTTACCCACGAGGCAATGTTCTATATTCCAACAGCGATGGTGGTCACCCAGGGGCTTCCTTTTGCTGAAACTCATGAAAGTCTATTCTTAAAACAAATGTATCTGGTTCTGTATGTGAGGATTAGAAGATTTTTATCTTTGGTTTTGGTAATTTGATAAATGCAGGATTGAGGATACTTTTGAAAAATCAACAAGATGGTCCAGAAGTGAAGAAGATAGGAAATGTATTTTTTGAAAACATATTGATATAGGAGCTAAAAATCAAGTACCAAGGATAAGTACATGAGAAGATATGCAGCCTCTGCAGAGAAAATCATAAAACTCAAATGAAATACTCGGTAAAAGACCAAAAGAAATGGAGGGATACGGTATTCCAAGGTCAAGGCCATACAGGATCACACAGATGTCAATTCTCCCTAAAAGGATACACAGATATAACACAACTCCAATAAACTCCCAATAAGGGAGTTTTTCATCAAATCCGACAAGCTGATTCTCAAGTCTCCACGGTAGAGCAAAGGCCCAAGAAGAGCCCAGACGCCCTTGGAGGGAAGAGAAAGCTGGGGGCCCTTCCTCCTCACAGGTATCCTGTTGCACAGGAACTACCACAGCAGACCAAAGGGGCAGTATTGAGTGCCTAGAAACAGCCACACAGAGATGCAGAAAGTTTATTTACGACAAAGTGGGCACTGCAGGTCACAGTAAAAAATAGGTTCTGGTGCCACTACAATTGGTCATGCATAATACAAGAAAAGAGAATTCCTGTCTGCCAGCACATACACAATTTAATTCCAAGTAGATTAAAGGATTAAATGTGAAAAGCAACACTTCTGATTCTGTAGGGGAGAAAAAAAAAGGAGGCAACCGTTTTTACAGCTTCAAGGTAGGGAAGGATTTCTTAATAAAAGATAACCATATACATGCACAGAAAGTATCCACAGTGAAGGAATTAATAAATTTATAAAGATAACCAAAAGAAAAATGGCATGGTAAGTCAAAGCCTGGGAGGGGGTATTTTCACACAGTCCACCAAGAAATCAGCGCCAGAAGATAGAGTACAAATAACTTTTACAGATTAGTAAGAAAAAGAGAAATGACACAAATGGGTAAAACACAGAAACTCACATATTACAGAAGAGGAAACACAACATAAAACTGGTTGATCTCGGCCGGGCGCGGTGGCTCACGCCTGTAATCCCAGCACTTTGGGAGGCCGAGGCGGGCGGATCACGAGGTCAGCAGATCAAGACCATCCTGGCTAACACGGTGAAACCCCGTCTCCACTAAAAAATACAAAAACATTAGCTGGGTGTGGTGGCGGGCGCCTGTAGTCCCAGTTACTCAGGAGGCTGAGGCAGGAGAATGGCGTAAACCCGGGAGGTGGAGTTTGCAGTGAGCCGAGATCGCACCATTGCACTCCAGCCTCAGTGACAAAGTGAGAGAGCAAGACTCTGTCTCAAAAAAAAAAAAAACAAAAAAAAAACACCATGTTGATCTCATTAGGAACAAGGAAAACGCCAAACTGGGACTGGAGATACCGTGGCACACTCACCAGACTGGCAAACCTCTCAAGGCATGCCCTAAAGAATGCAGAACACTTGGGGCATCTACATGAGTACAGGTGCTTTGGGAAAACCACGCGACATCATTCCATCAATCACACTGCCCGTGACCCAGCAATTTCACGTCCAAGTGAGTGCCCTGGAGGAACCCATGCCTGTGTACCTGAGGAGACAGGCATTTAAACATTCACAGCAACACAGGTCACAGTAGCCAAATATTATATACATGGACCATGTAGCCACTGAAGGAGAACAGATAAATATATTGCGATCTATTCACACCACGGAATACTGTAACAACAATCAAAATAGTTGATCTAGAGCTACACAGGAACACGTATGAATCAACAAATACGGTGAATGCAAAAAAGCAAGTAATCAAAGAACATAAAGTGTGATTCCATTTACACACCGTTCAAAAGCAAAAGTAAGCAGTACATTATTTAGGGATGTGTACATATGTGTAAAAGAATGATGAACCTTGAATCTCTGCTCTGAAGACAGGCAGGAGACCAGATGGGAAGGAGCCCACAGGAGGGTCCCGGAGCAGGCAGCTTACACTTCTGGTGCTGGTTGGTGGGGTCCTCAATTGCCTGCTTCATAACGATACATGAATTCCATTGTATGTGTCATATATTTCATGTTTCATAATGTTTTATTAATAAATATTTCATAATTTAAAATGGAAAAGATGAAACACATTGTAAACATAACTGTCAGTAGAAAAACAAAAAAGCTAGCTTCCTACAGTCTAAATATTTACATAAAGCACTCTCAATGTGGTATTTATCGGAAAAGAAAAAAAAACAGAATAAGAGACAGAAGTGCCGAAGAAACGTGTAAAAAAAGATAAAAAGAGTGACTGAAACAATCCCTAAATAAGTAAAGAGATTTCATAATAACTCACTCCCTTATTTTAAACAATTTTATTTCTATATGATATGTATCTGAAAGAAAATGTCAGAGAAAAATTACAGAAAAACTGATGGGCAAAGATATCAGGCACATTCAAACAAAAGGAAAGCAAGCCCAGTGCTCTAATATAAACAAAGGCAAATTCAAGACAATAAAACACTAAATTGAGACAAGACCGCTTTATATTATCAAAAGATATAATCCACAGGGAATGAACACTAATATCCGAACATCCAAACAGAGCAAAAGGTGACAGACAGGGCCACAGTGAATATGAACATGAATATGGATCATGTAGGAAAAAGCTGTTGTGGAAAAAAACTTCAAAAGCTCACAGTCGCTGTGGGCCAGGGCAGAACACGAAGGAGCGTTTTCTAACCGGTTTCCCTGCATTGTCCAGGTTTTCGGCAATACACATCTATACTCACTTATCAGCAGAAGCACCACTGTAAAGATCTGCGTTTGGTGAGGATACCACAGTTTAAGAAAGGCAAGACCCCTTCTTTCTTCCTCCAAAAGTCACTGCTGAAAGTCATGATTTTTAAAACTTCGTTTTTTCTGTCCCCTGAGACGAAGGCTTGCTCTGTCCCCCAGGCTGGAGCACAGTGGCACAATTTCAGCTCACTGCAACCTCCGCCTCCCAGGTTCAAGCAATTCTCCTGCCTCAGCCTCCCAAGAAGCTGGGATTACAGGTGTGCACCACCACCCCCAGCTAATTTTTGTATTTTTAATAGATGTGGAGTTTCACCATGTTGGCCAGAATGGTCTCGATCTCCTGACCTCGTAATCCATCTGCCTTGGACTCCCAAAGTGCTGGGATTACAGGCATGAGCCACTGTGCTTGGCCAATTTCAATCAATTTTTCTATCTATTGTTGAACCACACAAACTAAAGAGCAAAACAAATTTGAAACCTTTGAGTCTTCCTTCCCCTTACTAATCGGAATTTTTATACTTTGACAGGGAAACATAGACCTACAACAATGTGATTCAATACATATGAAAATCAGGGTAAAATAAAATTGTTTCAACATCATCCCACTACTTATTGTATATCATAGAATTATTCAGGAATCAAAGATAAGGTTCATGAATAATATTCTTCATTAAAAGAGGGTGGATGTTTGAAAGAAAATCTGGTAACTAATAGGCTATAAGGTAGAATTTTTTAAAACCTGGGTACGTACAAAGAGTTCCTCAGAATTGCATATTAAATTCACTTTCAATTAGTATGGTTCAGCTTTTTATTCTGATGATTTGTATGCTTGGTAATACTTTTTAAATTAACTGTGCCACAGACAGACGTATCACATACTTCACAGCTATAACACTTTTTTCTAATGCTATATCTTTATAACAGTAATTGCCTTCTTTCTGAAAGAATATGCATTTTGAATCTAGTGACACTTCATTTATTACTTTTCTTATATTAGAGCTACCTCAGCATATTAGATTTTTTCTTAATGACTTTTTTCTATTAGGAGACCATGAAGACCCCAGGGCAAAGGAAGGCCATTAGGAAAGGGGGGCATTTAGAGGAGGCGGGAATTTCTAAGGTAGACATCAGACAATTCTTGTTAAGAATAGACTGAACACAAGATCCTCCATTTCCTGTGAACTATAGATGAATTTTGATATCTGTACAAACAAGATTATGAAATCTGCAATATTCATCATTAATACAGTGAATTAAACTCCTAACATACATCAAATATGTCACTGCTCACTGCACCTCCCACTCTCAGTTGAGGCGCCGCCCTGCACAGCTCCTCCCTGGACAACTCCAGCTGACCAGAGTACCTGCTTATACCACGTGGAGCAGGAGACCGAGCATCCTCTCACCTTGACAGCTGGCTTGCTCTCTCCTGGACCATAGCAGCAGGTGATTATTCAGTGTGGGGGCTAAAAGAGTCCCTTTCACTTCTCGGGTCTGGGAGTCAGATACTAGAGTATGTCCAGGCAGCACTTCTGAGAAGCTAGTCCCTGGACAGGCTGGGCTGCCTTGGGGAGTCACCCATCTCCTGAAGCCAGGAGTGCTGCGCACAGGCTGGGGACGACTCTGAGGCCGGAGAGAAGATTCAACAACCTATTGGTGGCTCCACTATGGCTGTCCCTTCTCCCAAAACTCGATTTACTCCTGGACCCCTGCACCTGGTGCTTTTCCTGCTTCCTGGGTTTTGTCGTGGTTGTTCGGCTGACCTGTAAGGAGTCTACTCTCTCATCTACCCGCCCAAACTTCACCCATCCAATAATATTTGGGCCAAATCTCATTCTCACTGTAAGATTCAGCCTGAATCCATCTTCTACTTCAACCTTAGTGGAAGCAGCATGATACAATGAAAAGAGCATGTCCTCTGAAATCAGACACGCCTAGACTTCTCCATCCAAGCTTTAGCAATTACCCTTGTTATTATGCTACCCAAGTATATAACTTGGTAGTTACACCACCCAAGTACATAATCCCTCTGAAAAGGACATGCTCTTCAAATGCAGCCGTGAATACTTGTCTTGAGTCAATGTACAAGAAGCACCAGGTAGGCACCCGTTTCCTCTCATCTTTCTAAATAAAAATTGCATACATAATTCATTTTTCGATTTATTAAGTTCTAACTTGCAGCAATTTCCTCCCATTATCTTATACAACTTTATGTGTCTTTAACATTTTATTGATATTTTTATTTCCCCAACTCATATCATAACCTCTCCTAGAACTTAAACCTAAATACCATATCTTAATCTTCTTAGTTTCCAAGTCATCGCATGGCTCAGGGCCCTGTGCAATGTATTCCAGTTACTGTGGCACAACAGGCTCTGAGTCTCGTGGCAATTCTGATGACCACTCTGTGCTCATGGTGTGCTGATGGTGTCCTTTATGTATCCAGGACAGATAGAACAAGGAACTGCTGACCAGGCAGGCGACAGAATCAGCCCAGGGTTAGACACTCACAGGTACAATGGGGAAGCACCCTAGGAAACATGTAACCAAGCCTCCATTAGCAGCAGCTGGGCAAACTCCTCCCCTTTTCTGGAAATATCCTTAAGCTTTGCTGATCCCCACAACTGGGGATACTAAGTAGTTTATTATAATCAAGAAATTTATCATGGTCTTGGGGACCAGCTAAAACGCAACTCACTTCAAAGCACATTAACCAACAGACATGGATCACAAGAAAACCACTCCAGTCATAAAGAAATACACAGAGTCTGGGACTCCATCCAGAGGCACATTCCGCCCGGGTCTTCCGAGCTCCCAGAGACGGCCCCGCTCAGCACTGTTCCACAGATCTTACCACCCACTCAGCCTCTACCTTCACAGGAAGAGACTAACATTACCCAGACTGGGCTTTGAGAATAGCTCACTCTTTCTCAGAAGCTTCTCAGCCAGTCAGAAGCAGCAATCAGGGAAAAGTTGATTACAATTGTTTCCAGGTGAATTCAAGATGATGCATTTAATTCTTTATGATTTTTGAGCACATAATTACCTTATTGGGTATCTTTGTCTGCCTTGTTTTTAATCTTTTTTTTTTTTTTTTTTGGAGATGGAGCCTCGCTCTGTTGCCCAGGCTGGAGTGCAGTGGTGGGATCTCGGCTCACTGCAACTTCTGCTGCCAGGGTTCAAGAGATTCTCCTGCCTCAGCCTCCAGAGTAACTGGGACTACAGGCACACACCACCACGCCTGACTAATTTTTGTATTTTAGTAGAGACGGGGTTTCACCATGTTGCCCAGGCTGGTCTCGAACTCCTGAGCTCAAGCAATCCTCCCGCCTTGGCCTCCCAAAGTGCTGGGATTACAGGCATGAGCCACCACACCCGGCCCCTTATTTTTAATCTTTCTATTCCAGCTTGCTGTCACTTGCAAAAAGTTAAGGTTTAATATATTTTCAATTAAAAATGTGCCCGATGGATTAAGAGAGTTTATACTTCCAAGTTAAGTGATTTAAGCAAATACAAATAATTGCCATGGTTCAATAAAAATTAACATTTTATCAACAACTATTTTAAATTTCACTTGGTCTTGAGTGGTTTCCTTATGTTATACTTTGTCTGTTTTACTCTCATCTTTCTGGTTAGACTATCTTTCCCTGCTGACATTTAATACTTTTAGTAAATTTAAAAGAAGTGTATTAGTCTATTTTCATAAACAAGATGGGAGGTTTAGATTCTTAAGCTGCTTCATGAACACAGCAAAATTCTGCACTGTTTTAAGGATCTGTACAAATATTTTTTACCCTACTTCCTTCTTTTCTTCTGCACTTAACAAATGAAGGCTTCATCTTTAACGTGACCAAACAAAATACATTCTCTTAAAAAAAAAAAAAAAAAGGTCATGATCTTGACTGTAAGAAACCCCCAAAGTGGATTTATAATGAATTTTCTGAATAAATAATGACTCCAAATACATTTACATTAAAAATATTAACCTTTAACTCACCTATATTTTTAATAGCATATTAAAGTGATATTTGAGCTCAATTCATGGCTTCGAAAGAGAGCCTTGCAGGCTTCCTATAACTCATATTAAAGGTTAAGATGATTCATAAATTTTTTCGACAGACTATGGCAAACATATGACTTTGTAGTGTGACTGGGACTGAATTTCTGATGGGCACAGCAGGAAACATTTCTGTTAGTGCAAAAATTCAAAGACACTTTTGAAAAGAAGTTAATATATGCAGCATAAGATTTTAAGCTTTCTTACTTGAAAAATGATCAGCATAGCAATGAAGAGAGAGAAATAAAAAAACACTAATCCAGGCTGAAGTTCATTCATCACATACTTCCAATTCCTTGACGTCTGCATGCTACATTAAATACTGCAGTGGAGAAAAACAAAAATAAGAGAATCCAACCAGAATGGAAAGACAATCAAAGCTAGTTTTCTTCAACAGTTGTTGTCTATAGGTTTCCAATAAAATTGAGGCTACGACAAGAATCGAACATTGATATTTATGCATAAAATAAGGGCTGGTTTCTCCAATAGGGCTAATTATTGGACACCCATTATCACCACTCCAGGGGCAGCACCAATGAATCAAACTCCACAGGACTAGAAATATTCTGACTAGTGTCCAGGATAACAGGAGAGCTACCAGGGCTCTTGGTGCCACACACTGGGTTTATTGGGGCCAGAACTGCTCTCTGTAGCCTAAGAACCACTCAAACATCCGCAGGATAAATGCACAACCCTGGGAACCCTCTTTTTTTGAGAAAAGAAATATGGAAGGAAAAAAACTTTCCTCTATTTTGCAGCTTCTAATTAAAAGGAAATCATGAAAGAATTAATTGCACCTAAACGTATTTTACTACGTCTTACGTTGTGCTGCAGTAAGTAGGATGAGCTGCAGAGGAGAATGGATTATGCCTTTTAAGGCATGGAAAGAGGTTTCTTTGGTTACATTTTAAGGTCTCAGGTAAGGCAGTGATTAAAAGCTGGTTGGCCTGGGCTGGAAACCTGCCCACCACTTACCCGCCACACACCTGCCCCGTGCCTCAGTTTCTCTTTTGGCTAGGATGATAACAGAGGTGTCTCACTGGGGCGTCATGAGAACTAAGTGCAGTGGGCATCTGAAACGGGCCCAGCATATGGCAGTTTCCCACCACGCTTGTTACTGTGGAAGGTGCACAGAAATGGCCGGATTTCTCTGCTGTGACGTCCTTCCATTCCGCTCTCCTGGGGTAAAATTGCTTCATTCTGAGTGCCGTCCCTCACCTAGCTGAAAGGCAGAACACCTATTCCCGTTTGGAATAACGGTGCAGGCTGTGAGTCATAACTGGTGTGGGAGACAGAGATAGATCCTGCCTTTACCTATTGTTAGTCATTTCAAATAAACTGAATGGATCCTGCTTTGGGGGTGGTGCGTTTTAAAAAATTTTTTAATTTTTTGCTTTTTTAGTTGACTTTATTTTTAGAACAGTTTTAGGTGCACAGCAAAATTGAGCAAAAGGTACAGAGAGTTCCCATCTACTCCCTCCCTCCCCAGAGGCACAGCCTCCCCCACGACCAGCAGCCCCTAGCAGAGTGCTACACTTGTAACAACTGGTGAACCTGCATTGCCACACCATTATCACTCAGAGTCCACGGTTTACATTAGGGTCCACTCTCGGTGATGTACATTCTGTGGGTTTGGAGAAATGTATAATGACCTGTATCCACCCTTGTATTATACAGAATAGTTTCACTGCCCTAGAAATCCTGTGTTCCACCTCTTCCTCCCTCTCCCCCAACCTCTGACAACCACTTATCTTTTTACTGCCTCCACAGTGTTGCCTTTTCCAGAATGTCATATGGTTGGAACTATGTAGTCTATAGCCTTTTCAGATTGACTTCTTTCACACTGTAATATGCAAAGTTTCTTTCATGTCTTTTCATGACTAGATAGCTCTTTTATTTTTTTGAGACAGAGTCTTGCTCTGTTGCCCAGGCTGGAGTGCAGGGGTGTGATCTCGGTTCACTGCAACTTCCATCTCCTGAGTTTAAGAAATCCTCCCATCTCAGCCTCCCAAATAGCTGGGATTGCAGGTGCCTGCCATCACGCCCAGCTAATTTTTGTATTTTTAGTAGAGATGGGATTTCAACACGTTGGCCAGGCTGGTCTCAAACTCCTGACCTCAAGTGATCCACCTGCCTCAGCTGCCAAAGTGCTGGGATTACAAAACTCATTTCTTTTTAGCACTGACTAATATTCTATTGTCTAATGTACCACAGTTATTTATCTATTCGCCTAGTAAAGAACAGGGTTGTGTTTTTTTTACCCCACTGCTCTGGGAATATAGTTTCCAAAAATTATTTTAAAAATACAGAGCCACTTTTAGTATTTCTGGAGGCTGCTCTAATTTGTCTTCGTCCTTTAAAAGTCTGCAGGAAAAAAAAAAAATTAATCTAATAAAGGTGCTTCTGACATTACTGCAACCTAAATATGCTTTACTCGATATCTTCCGGACCATCACACCGGAAGACCACACCTTTATTGGTTCTGTTTGTTAAAGACTCAGAAGCCAGGGCCCCAGCACCACCCAGCAACCCGCGAATCAAGGGGCAGCAAAACCCAGCATTCACTCTGAAACTCATGTCCTGTGCTCTGATGTAGACCCAAATCTAACAGCCATTAACATGGATTGTTAGATGACTTCCGTTATCACCTACTGGGATAAAACCTATTTTGTTTTGGCTAATAAATACTGTTCTGTGTCATTATGATTATTATTATTTTTAAAACAAAGTCCTGCTCTGTCACCTGTCTGGAGTGCAGCAGTGTGATCTCGGCTTACTGCAACCTCTGCCTCCCAGGTTCAAGTGATTCTCCTGCCTCAGCCTCCTGAGTAGCTGGGACTACAGGTTCCCACCACCATGCCCGGCTAATTTTTTGTACTTTTAGTAGAGATGCGGTTTCACCATGTTTGGCCAGGCTGGTGTCAAACTCCTGGCCTCAGGTGATCTGCCCGCCTCGGCCTCCCAAAGTGCTGGGATTACAGGTGTGAGCCACTGCCCCTGACCTTCATTAAATTTAATGTATTATTTAAACTAGGATATTTTTATCAGCTTTATTGAAGTATAATTTACATAAAAGAAAATCCAACCATTTAAGATACACAGTTCCTGACAAAGTACATCCTGATAAACTCATATGGCCATGGAAGCACCACCACAATTAAACTACAGAACATTCCATGTCCCCAGAGTTTCCCTTGTGCTTCCCTGTAGCCATTCTCTTCCCACATCCCAGCGCCAGGTGACCACTCATCTCTCCTCCATCACTAGAGTTTCATAAAAATGGAATCATACAGTATGCAGTCTTTTGTGTCTGGCTTCTTCTATTTAGCCAATTGCTTCTGAGATTCACCCACATTACATGTAACAACAAGGCGAATCTTTTTAACCCCAGAAATACTATGCCTGGAAAGTAGAAAACTATTCAGCAAAAGCTACTGTAGAAAAACACTCCAAGATGATTAAGAACTGTATTCCACCTCTCTCAAATGATACCCTTGAACAACAAGGGATTCCTATTTTAGGATAGAAAGGAGATTGCTAACTGATGGATACAATACATTTATTTTTTAAATGTCTTGCTAGCTAAAGACCGTTAAAGATATGTGGCGAAAGATGACATCAGAAAAAGTGGCAAAGACCTAAAAATTCACTCCTGCATAACAGGAAAAAATAACTGAATGAAATGGTTAGAATCAACTTGCTCACACCTCTGGAAATTAACCAAAGACCTGCAGCAACCTTGGAAGCACTTCTTCAAGATGAAGAGCTGAATCTCGGTAAGAACAGTAGGATTTGGGGCATTTTGGCTTGCCCTAGTCCCATCCTCCATTCCTCATCTCTACAGTACCCTTGAAAAATTACAACTCACATGCCTGGTGCAGCCTGGAAGCCACTTGAGGGAAGGGAACAAAGCTGGATCTTTTCCAAAGTCCCATTCCCAAATAATTCTCATGATGTGACCATTCTGGTGATTCCCAAGAAGACCATACTTACAAACCCAGTTGCATTTGACCTGACCCTGAGCTCACCCAGTGTGAACAGTCTTTTCCCTGGGGGAGATTATCGAATACATTCATAGGCAAGTGTTTTCACTCTGCAGGTGCCTAATCAGTAGATAATAGTTGGGGCAAACAATGTATTAATCTAAACACTTTAAAAAAATCCTGGGGAGTAAGATGCCCATAGGGCTTTTGAAACACCCCAACATATCTCTAGGAATACAGAGTGCCACACACGTGCACAGGGTTGCGCATATGCCCAGGAAAGCCCTGAGAAGCTCCAAGCTCTCAGATGGCAACTGCCTTGCAGAATGTTGAAGGTGTGCCGCAAGAGTCATACAGACCCCCTTGTCAAAGGCTGGGAGATGTACTGGCTCCAGGCATTTAAAGAAATCTCTGTCCAGTAACTAGGTAACTCCTAAACTAACTTGGTAGACAATTCAGCAGCCACACATGACAAAGGATAGACTTTACAGAATTCGTTCAGAAAAGATATCAACAATAAACTATGGTGGACAGGAAGAATTTGCTTTCTAGAGGCACCATATTATATTATTGAAAATGTCCAGTTTTCAACAACAAAAAAGAGAGAAATATGAAGATACAAGAAAGCATGGCCCATATACAGGCAAAAAACAAAAAAGCAATCAATATAAGTGATCCCTGGCCGGGCACAGTGGCTCATGCCTATAATCCCAGCACTTTGGGAGGTTGAGGTGGCCTGATCACTCCTGAGGTCAGGAGTTTGAGACCAGTCTGGCCAAGATGGTGAAACCCCATCTCTACCAAAAATACAAAAACTAGCTGGGAGTGATGGCACATGCCTGTAATCCCAGCTACTCAGGAGGCTGAGGCATGAGAATTGCTTGAACTCTGCCAGGAGGCAGAGGCTGCAGTGAGCCAAGATCATGGCACTGTACTCCAGCCTGGGCAGCAGATTGAGACTCCATCTTAAAAAAATATACAAAAATAAAAACAAAAAAAATATATATATATATCACATGTACCTATCTCATACACACACACACACACACACATATATATGATCCCTGAGAAAGGCATGGTGGACTTAGAAGACAAAGACTTTAAATCAGTTATTTAAGCATATTAAAAGAGCTAAAGCAAACTGTCTAAAGAACTAAAGAAAAAGAAGACAATGATATCTCACCAAATACAGAAAATTAATAAAGAGATAGAAATTATAAGAACCAAACAGGGCTGGGCATGGTTGCTCATACCTGTAATGCCAGCAGTTTGGAAGACTGAGGCAGGATGACTGCTTGAGGTCAGGAGTTTGAGACCAGCCTGGGCAACATAGCAAGATCCTATCACTACCAAAAAAATACACAAAAATTAGCCAGGTGTGGTAGCATGCACCTGTAATCTCAGGGGACTGAGGCAGGAGGGAGGATCCCTTGAGCCCAAAAGTTCGAAGCTGCAGTGAGCTATGATCATAGCACTGCACTCTAGCCTGAGAGACAGAACAAGACTCTGTCTGAAGAAAAAGAACCAAATAGAAATTATAGCATAAAAAGTACAATAGCTCAAATAAAAAACTCTCTACAGGGGTTAAACAGCAGATTTGAGTAGGCAGAAGAAAGAATCATCAGTTAACCTAAAAATAGGTTAACTGAGATTATCCAGTCTGAGCAGCAGAATAAACAATGAAGAAAAATGAACAGATCTTAAGAAGTGTGTGAGCTATCATAAAGTGTACCAAAGTGCATGCAATGGAGTATCAACAGGAGAGGAGAGAAAGTGAAAAGAGCAGAAAATACATTTGAAGAAATTATGGCCAAAAACTTCCCAAATTTGACAAAAGACAAGAATCTACACATCCAAGCTCAATGAAATCTAAGTACAATAAATGCAAAGAGATCCATACCTAGACATATCATAATCAAACTGTCAAAAGCCAAGGCCAAAGAAAGAAGCTTGAAGGCAAAAGATCAGTGACTTACCACATACAAGGGATTCCAGTAAGATTAACAGCTAGTTTCTCATTAGAAAACATGCAGGACAGAAGGCAGTGCAATGGCAAGAAGAAAAAAAAAAAGTGTAAACCAAGAATTCCATATCCAGCAAAACTATCCCTGAAAAATGAAGAAAAAAATCAAGACATTACCAGATAAGCCAAAGCTGAGATAATTTGTCTCTATAGAATCTGTCCTACAACAAACAGTAAAGGAAGTCTTTTAGGCTGAAATTAAACATACACATATACACACACACACACACCCCATGCGCACGAGCGTGTGCAAAACTAGATAGATAGTAAATTAAACTCACATAGACATAAGAAGCATGAGTAAAGGTAACTACAGAGATGCTATGGTTTGCATGTGGTTTGTCCCAGTCAAAACTCAGGTTGAAATTTAATTGCCAATGCAACAGTGTTTGGAGGTGGTGTCTTTAAGAGATGACTAACTTAAGTTGGATTAATGTCTTTCTCACAAGACTGGGTTAGTTCTCTGCAGAAAGGATTAGCTTTGGTAAGAGTTAATTGTTACAAAGTGAGGTTGCCTCTCACGTTTTTCCCTTTTTGCATTTCCCTTTATCTGTCATGTTTTGAGGAAGCACAAGGCCCTCACCAGAAGCCAGCAGATGCGATTGTCCAATCTTGAACGTCCCAGCCTGCAGAACCATGAGCTAAATAAACCTATTTTTTTTAATAAATTACCCAATCTCAGGTATTCTGTTATGGTAACATACAAAAAAAGGTAAGACATACAGAAAACAAATAGCATTCTGGGAGACATAATAATCCCTCATCAGTAATTACATTAAAAAATTAAACTCTCCAATTAAAAGGCAGAAATTGCAGAATGGATTTTAAAAACATGATCCAATTACACACTGTCTATAAGAGATTCACTAGAGTTTGTCAGTAAAAAGGCAGAAAACGATATACTGTGCAAATGCTAACCAAAAGAAAGTTTGAGTAACCATCCTAGTGTTAGACAAAATCATCTTTAAGACAAAAATTATTACCAGAAATAAGGACATTTTATAATGATGAAGGCTTAATCATTCAAGAATATAGAACAATTATAGACATATTTGTACATAACAATTGTGCCAGAGTAGCAAAGAATTAGCAAAGAACAACATTCTGAACAGCTGAGCTGGTAGCTCTATACTGAAAAATGAGAAATGTCATTTGCCTAAATTATTGACAACCAGAAGACAGCAACCAAGATCAAATGCACCCTGGAAAGGCACAGGTTTTCTATCCACGCTGCATATTGAAATGATCCACGGAGTCTAAAACTACAGATACCCGGGCCCTATGCCAAGAAATCCTGATATAGTGAGTCTGAAGTAACAGTTGTTAAAGTGCCCCCGGTGTTCTGAAGTGCAGGCAGGATAAGGAGACACGGGCCTAGAGAATGACAGCGTGGGCTCTGGAACATACAGCCTGGGTTTCAACCTGAGCTCTGCCTCTTACTCGCTCCAAAAAACCTTGAACATGACTGAACCTTGCTGTACCCACATCGCAGAAGAGTGTCTGGAACACAGTAAATATTGTTAATAAATGTTAGCCATTACTGTCGTTGTCATCATCATGATCATCTGTCATCATCATCATTTGCCCAGGACAGGCACAACTTGAGGTACCTCTGAACCCTCACAATGGACACTGAAGTTGGGGAAGAAAGAGACAAACGGCAGCTTTACCTGGTGGAAAATAAGCTCGGCTCTTCCCTCTTGAGCCTGCTTCATCCCCCAGGAAGACTAAAGCGGATCCTGCCAGTCAGCACAACAGAGCTCCCACTTTCAAAGATGGCCTTCACATTCTGGACCAGCATACTAGGGTGGAGTTTAGGAAAGGTAAACTGTGCCACCCTCCCATACCACCACACGCCCCTGCAAAAACACACACACACACACACACACACACACACACACACACGAAACCAATTAATCCAACAACGCCAACTTTCTACCTTCATTAACATAGTCCTTCTTTTGTAAATATAAATAGGATAATGAAAGATGGCCTGATATTGAATAGGAAAAAATAGCATGAATAATGACCTAGATGATTAAAGAGACGAATCAACCTGTGGGGGGAGGTGAGAATATCTGATAAACAGAATTCTAATTAATATACTTGAACGAGATTGCACCCATTAAATGAGTGTTCCACAAAATGTGAACACATTGCTATGAAAAAAAGCAATTAGAGAAAAACACAGTTCTAAGAAAATAACATAGCTGTCTGTCAAAATAAAAAATTCAACAGAAGGATCAAGCAGTAGAATGGATACAGCTGAAAACCAAAGTAGTTATTCTAGAAAATAAAACAGAAGTGCCCCAGAAAGTAAAGAAAAAGAGAAAGAAAATATGAAAAATCCCATAGGATCAATTTAGAAGGTAGAGCATCTATCCACTAGGAATTCAAGTAAGGGAAGGCAAAAACAAACAAACAAACAAACAAATAAATAAATAAATAAATAAACAGATAAGAGATACAATCAAAGAATTAATGGAAGAAATTTCCCCAATCAATTTTTCTTGAACTATCCAATAGACAAATAATTAGAACTAGTCTAATAATGCACTATGGTATGTGATAAACAAGTATGAGATCAAGATACATAATTTTTCCAAAAATTATAGCAGAAAATACAGTTGGTTCTTGAACAGCACAGGTTTGGACTGCATGGGTCCACTTATATATGAATCTTCTACCTCTGCCACCCCTGAGACAGGAAGACCAACCCCTCCTCTTCCTCCTCCTCCTCAGCCTACTCAACTGATGATGATGAGGATGAAGGCCTTTATGACAGTCCACTTCCGCTTAATTAACAGGAAATACATTTTCTATTTCTTAGGACTTTTTGAAATGATATTTGCTTTTCTCTAGCTTACTTTATTGTAAGAATACAGCATATAATACATCTAACATACAAAATATGTGTTAATTGACTATGATCGGTAAGGCTTCCAGTCAGCAGTTGCCTATTTGCAGTTAAGTTTTTGAGGAGTCACACATTATATGCAAATTTTCAACTACATGAGGGGTCAGCGCCCCTAACTGCCATGTTGTTCAAGGGTCAACTGTATATTCCCATCTCTAAATATTATAGACATTATGTTTCCAGGAATTAATCTATAAAATCAATGCAATCACAAAATCAAATCATGACCATACTTTACAAATTCATTCTAAATTTATTGAAGAATGCAAAGTAGTAGCAAAAAATATGTGAAAAATAGAAGAATGACTTATTATAAAGCTGGACTAGTTAAAACAATGTAGTATTGTCTTAGAAACGAACTGATAGATTCATTACGCAAAATAAAGATTAATAAACAGACCCACATCTAGCAGTGAGGTGGCCCAACACATTTCAAATGGGAGAAGAAATACTGAATTGTTTAAAGAAATAATATTGGGAAAATGGCCCTCCATTAGGAAAAGATAAAGTTAGAGCCTTACTTCATACCATATGTAAAAATAAGTTTTGATTCAATTAAACATAAAAAGAAAAACTAAACATTTTAGAAATACACAGGTGAATAATTTCAGAATTATGGTCCAAGAGAGATCTTTCAAACTAAAGTAAGAAACCCTACAAGTCATATTTAAAAAAAAAAAAAAAAAGCAGATTTTCCAAGATTAAAAAACTAGCCCTTGTGTATTTTTTAAAAAGACACTTCATTAAAAATTAAAAGACAAACAAACTGACAAGACAAACTGGGATAAAGTATTAGTCACTTAAAACAGAAAAGTATTATAAGAAAAAAAAACACAAAAAAATAATAAAAATAAGGAAATGAAGTGAGGCCCCCCAAGGAGGGACAGTGACGGTGAAGGAGGGGTTTGAAAGACTAGAAGGTAAGGAATTGATATATTAATAATATGGTTCAATATACTGAATCACGTCGGGGTGAGGAAGGAACCAAAGGAACCTGAGTTTAGGTTTTAGGACAAGGCAAGGCAACTGAAGGAAAGGCAGAAACATTCCTAATGAGACAGGGGAGCAAAAAGAAATCAGTTTGGGTTTGGAGTAGATTGAATTGGAGTCCCTGTCGGGTAAATGCTAACATGGAAGCCCCTCTGGTTTAGTCTCACTAGGCAGATTCACTTGAGTTAACAGAAAACTAAATTAGAGACTTCGTGTGAAATTATAAGATTTTGTTGTGTTTTTGTTTTGCTTTCTTTTCATTCTCTTTTTTTTATTTTGCTTTCTTTTTATTTGTATTGTCTCCTACTTGAATTGCTTTATTGAACCTTCCTTTGCAGACAAATAAGAATTTTATAATTGTTTGGATTTAAATGGTTATTTTCAAATTGCTTAAGGGTATTAGAAAACAACTTCTTTCTTTGCAATTTTTAAAATGTCCCTTTCTCACTGCTTACATGTTAATACATTCACACAACAAAATAATGCGCAACTGTTTAAAACAGGCTGTACTAAGAAATATTTCGTGAATGGAGCAACAGTCATGAAATACTCCTAAGCAGAAAAAAAGGCAGGTTACAAAACAGGTGCACTCTGATTCTAATTTTCATAAAAATACGTATGCATCTGTGTCTGCACAGGGAAAAATGGAAGGCAGAACAGCAAAATGTAATTATGTCTATCTCTAAATGTTGCGATTTGGTATAATTTTTTAAAATTGTCTTATTGTGTTTTTATGCATTTGCTAAATTCAAAACAATGAATATTTAATACACTAGAGTTTAAAATTCAAAAAAAGAGAAATCTCACATATCAATGTAACACAGTCTCACAGAAAAAATACATACAAGCAATTCATGGAAGAAATTCAAATAGGTAATGGAATCTTACTATTTGTTTTGTTTCAGTTCCATCTATTCTTTGTTTCCTTTCTCCTGTTTTCTGCCTTCTTTTGCATTAAATGGATATTTTTTATGATTCCATTTGATTTCCTTTGTTTCTTAGCCAACTCTTTGGGGTTTTTGGTTTTATTTTAGTGGTTGCTTTAGGCTTTACAGTATACAACTTTATCATAGTTTACCTTCAGGTGACATTAGGCTTCATCATGTGTAGTCTAAGAATCTTACATTGTATACTTCTATCCTCCCTCCTTTATAGTATTTTCATACAATTACTTATATAAATGTTATAAACCCTATAATACATTGGTGTGTGTGTGTGTTTTTTTTTTTTTCCTATTTTTGGTTCTTTGTATGCATTGAGCTTCTGGAATCTGTGGGTTTCTCGTTTTTATTCCATTTTGAAAAAAAAATTACTACTATTTCTTCAAGTATTTTTTCTGTTTGCCCTCACTCCTTATTCCACATATATTAGTGTTTCTGGAAATTATTCCACAAAGTTCTCTGATTTTTTTTCATAGTTTTGTTTAAAAAATGCTTTTTTTCTATGTTCTTCATTTTGGAGAATGTATATTGCACTGCAATGCCTGTAAGTCCACTAATGTTTTTTCTTGTTCCAAATCTGCCATTAGTCTCATCCAGTGATTTTTTTCTCTCTTACATTGTAGTTTTCATCAGTAGAAGTGCAACTGGGTTTTTTTAGACCTCCATGTGTCTACTTAACTTTTGGAACATATAATTTTAATAACTGTTTTAATGTCCTTGTCTGATAATTCTAATATCTGCATCAATTTTGTATCAGTTTCAATGGGTTTATTTTTCTTGTCTCTTTGAACCATAGTTTCCTGCTTCTTTGCATGCCTAGTAATCTTTGATTAGATGCTAGGCATTAGGAACGCTATCTAGTTGGTGCTGGATACTTTTGTACTCCTATAAACATTCTTAAACTTTGCTCTGGGACACAGGTAAATTACTTGAAAACTATTTGATTCCTTTGGATCTTGCTTTAATATTTGCTAGGCAGAACTGGAACAGCATTTAGCTCAAGGCTAGTTATTCTCCACTACTGAGGTAAAACTCTTCTGCATACTCTATACAATGCCCAAGTGAATCATGAAGTTTTCCAATCTGGATGGTGGGAAAACCCTGATTTTGTGACTGGCACTTTTCTCTCTAGTCCTCTCGGGTAGTTCTTTCATGGCCTCAGTTTCCCCACATGCAAGAGCTGATCAGTAGCAGCTGAATATTCACAGGGCTTCCTCTCCAGATCTCCAGAACCCTCTGCCTGAGTAAGTCTTTCCTCTCTGGCACTTTGTTCTGCAAATTCTAGCCACCTTGGACTCCCAGGCTCAGTATAGTCTCCTTAACTCAGGACTGCCAGGCTCTTCCCAGGTTCCTATGCTGTGGCCTGGAAACTTTCTCACAACAGGAGGCTGCAGCAATCCTGATTTACCATTAATGGTGTGAGATCAAGGTAGGGAAAATACATAGCTGAATCAGACCACGTTTATTGCTATGGACCCACAGCAGCTTGTTTGGTTGGCTAAAATACAAAGCCGAAGGTGGGCTTTATTAAGTGAAGTTGAAATGCCAGACTTTTTTGGTGTACCACAGACGAAGGAATCTAAAGACTCAAGGAGATTGGAATGTTAGAGTAGATTTGGTCTGTCTGACCTCACCCAACCCAAGAGGATCCAGAGGCACACATTTCTCTACAGTTATGAGAAATAAATATGCGAGAGGAACCTCAGCATCCTTGAACTCTTCTCTGGAGGCCACAAATTACAGTTGGAATTTCTGTGCTACCATCTAACTAGGGTCCCTAAATGCAGTGAAGATGGTGAGATCCCAGGGTTGCAGGGGCCAGGTGGCAGCACTTAATTGCCAAAGGCATGGTGGATGTGGTTACTGTGAAGGACAGAGAGTCAAAGCAGTGATCAGAGTAGACCGGTTCACCAAGATCTCTGGTGTTGGCTCTAAGAAGCCCTGTTTCTCTGATTGAGCCATGATGGATACATGTTTCTGTCTGGGTTGATAAAGCTTAGCAATAAAAATAAACCACCATCTGAGTAAGGCAAAAAGCCAGATTCCTCAATGTAATATAAAATGCAAACAGTACTAAACACATTATTGGATCTATATGGTACTCATATTCCCAAAGATCAGTGCTTCTTAAAGTAGATTTACTTTGCTTTAAAAAAAAAAGCTGTCCTAAACTATAACTAATTTGTTATTGGTAAAAAATTCTAAAAAACGTTTTCAACTCCATAGTGATTACTCTCTCAATAGTATCAGTTATTATAAATAATCTAATATCCAGTTCAGTGCTACTGTACTCAACGTTTTAAAACTTATACCACCTGTGATTATGGGAGACTGTTTCCATTATTGATACATAAGCCATCACACGATGGTTCACTGAATCTTTCAAAAAATCATCTAATCAGAGCTATATAATCTGATTTTTAATTGGCATCCAGCATAATATAGAACCTGTTATAGTTTAATGTAAGGAAGACAATTATCTCAATCATAGGAGACACTAAGCACAGATTTTAAAAAAAAAATCTACCCCAGTAATGTGAAAATACATATTCTTTATGTATGTCGCTAGTTTTCAGCATTTGGAAAGGCACTTATAAAACATTATGGTATACACACACACACACACACACACACACACACACAGCGTTTCCCCTCTTCCCCTCCCTCTCACATTGTATTCACCAGCCTACAAAGGGAGGCCTCCCTCACCGAGTGCCCACAGTGGCCTGCTGCTCCCCTCTCTTCCTCTTCCCCAACAGAGCCTTCGCCCTCCCGCACATCAGTCACTCCGGCGGACACCGTACAGCTCTCCTTCATCTCGCTCTGTGTGTCTGTAAGCGCAGAACCATGAAAAGAAGGAGCTGCAGCAGGGCTCCGGATGGCCTTGTGCTTGGGAGCCCTGCAGAGGAAAGCTGCTGCCAGGAGAGCAATGGCAGCACCAAAACGCTCCAGCAGCAGGGGCCACGCACGCCTGTCCTCAGCCAGCCAGGCCTGCAGGGCGAATGCAGCGGCTGCACAGACTCTGGAGCCATGGGCCCAGAACTGCTGCTTCTCACTCTCCTGAGGGACACTCTCCTTTCACAGAGGGCAGCTCACTGTGTGGTCTTTACGGAAGGCGTTCGGGGGAGGGCAGGCCAGTGTGTCCCCCGGGAATGAACTAGAAAACTCACGGCTGCATCTTTAGTTGACACCTCCAGGAAGAAAAACACATAATTAGCACAGACAACAAAAGCAGGAGCTTTTATTTTAAAAATCACCGAAATCAAGACTTCGAGCCATTCTAGTGCTAAGTCCCAGGACAGGGTACTTTGCTTTCTAGGTCTTCCTTTCCTCTTTCCTTGCACAGGGTCTCATACGTCATCTGGAGAACCTCAGTTCCATTTTGTGGGCCCTGGGGAACCACGAAGGGCTTAAAGAAGGGGAGTGACACAGTCCGGCGGACACTTTACATACCACCCATGGCCTCTGTGTGTGCGGAGAACAGGCTGGAGAAGAGCCAGAGTTTTGGCACACAGATCTGTTAGGAGGTCACTACATGAGATACCAGGCAAGGACCTGCCCTAGAATGGTGGCTCAAGGCAGAGAGAAGAGAGGGGCAGCTGCATACAAATAAAATGAGTCACGGCCGGGCGCAGTGGCTCAGGCCTGTAATCCCAGCACTTTGGGAGGCCAAGGTGGGCGGATCACAAGGTCAGGAGTTTGAGACCAGCCTGACCAACATGGTGAAACACTGTCTCTACCAAAAACACAAAACAAGCAAACAAAACAAAAAAAAAAAACTGTAATCCCAGCTACAGGCGGCTGAGGCAGGAGAATCACTTGAACCCAGGTGGCGGAGGTTGCAGTGAGCCAAGATCGTACCATTGCCCTCCAGCCTGGGCAACAGAGTGAGACTCTGTCTCAAAATAATAATAATAGTAATAATAATAAAATAAGTCACAAAGAGAGAGCTTGTGAATAAGCATGATGGGTGAGGAAGGAGAAGGATGTCTGAGTGACGCCCCAGTTTCTAGACTGGGTGGGCAGTGGTGTCACCAACTGAGACAGAAGATACAAAGGGACAAGAAGATGAGGTTGAAGGAATGTAAGTCATGTGATATATATATATACTTAGAGAAGAAAGACAATGTCCACACAGATTACAGTCGGCTGGAAAAAAGGAGGATTTGGGAGTCAGAGAGCTTTGGGTTCAAGTCCTAGCTCATTACTTAAGGTGTGGAAGCCTTGGCCTTGTTTTAAAAACCTTTTTTAAAAAAACTATTTTAAACTTTAAAAACTCTTTAAAAAAAAAAAAAAAAGAGTAGGAAAACCTACTCTTGCCAGGACTGCCGTGAAGGTGAGGACACACAGGTCCCACTCGAGGAATGGCTGCCGTCATTGTTGACAGTATTTTCTTTGGTATTCTTCTGGATAGAAGATCTTTGGTCACATTTCCAAAAACTCTGTGGTGATGGTTCCTGTTAAGTGTCAACTCAGCTAGACCACAGTACCCAGATATGTGGTCAAACACTAGTTTGGATGTCGCTGTGAAGGTATTTTTGTAGATGAGATTAAGTTCTAAGCCAGCAGACTCTGAACAACGCAGATGACCCTCCATAATGCAGGTGGACGGCGTCCAGTCAGAGGAAAGAAGAGAAAAGGACAGATCTCCTCCAGGGAGGAGGGAATTCCGCCTGGCGCCTCCCTTCAGGCTAAAGCTGCAGCCTCAGCTCTGGGTCCAGCCTATAAGCCAGCACTACAGACTTTCACACTGCCTGTTCCCACAACCGTGTGAGCCAATCCTTTAAAATAAATAAATCTCTCTATATACACACACATACATATATGTTATAATCTAGGTATTTATATATACGTGTGTGAATGCATGTGTATACCTATCTATATCTCTCTCTATCTGTATATCTCCCTTTGGTTATGTTTTTCTAGAGCACCCTAATAGATCTTTATACTGTAGATTTTCCCGGCATCTATTGTGAATGCCTTTACTCCTCATGAAGCCAAAGCCGAGACTATCTCAATGGTCATGATTCAGAGAGTGAGTTTTTGCTAATGAATCAAGACTGTACTGTTGTGGTCAACACGACAGAAGAACATTCTTAAGGTACAGACAACAAACTACCCAGCAAAACCCACAGAGTCCGTCTGCAGTGCAGAACTGCCTCTGGGAAGCGACTGTCCAGAGAGGCAGTGCCTGCCACGGGTCCACGGGTTCCTAGATGGGGCCTCAGGACAAGCTCTCCTGAATGGCTTGAAAGGCAAGCAATGAATGTCATTTTCGGACCAAGCAAATTAAACTGCTAGGGTTCCTTTTCTGTTCTCTATTCCCTGTCACTGACTTGCAGCGGATCTCACAGCCCTAGGAAACACTGCGGCCCTCGGGCGGAAGGAGCCAGGTCCCTAAGTCCCTCTGTGAAGGACTCAATCACAGGCCATGCCTGACCTGGACAAGGGCCAGACTAGCCTTGCCCTAATGGAGCCACTGAAAGTCAGGGGATAGTACCAGCAGTTAGTGTCACCCTAATGATACCCTAACCTCCCTACATAAGGCAAGGAAGTCAGTCAAGCCACATGATCCCCTTCCCCTCTGCCTGGGGCTTGGGAGGAAATTTGTCCATGGGAGGTCAGTGCTGACCACCTCCCAGAGAGCAGGCTGGCCCTGCTCCAACCACTGTGGCAGGGCTGGGGAGCAAGCGCTCTGAACACTCCGCTCCAGTAGGTCCAGCTGCTGCGATGTCCCTCTACTGGGATGAGTCCTGAGACCGCAGCCTGCTCCCCTGACTTCCCTGGGACACTCCTCAGCCACCACCATAAGGGGTCCTAATTCCTCGTCCGCTCTAAGCTTATGCATCCTGCGCGGTAAAATGCCCAGCCCCGTGAGATTCCCGATGCTGGGGCCAGGGCCGGGGGTGGCACGCGGGGGTGACCGGGTGATGGACGTCAGTCCTCTCTTGTCTTTTCGTCCACACACCCACTCTGTGGAAGGCGGCTTTTCCTTTGTTTAGAGAGCTTAATCTGTCTGCACCGCGAAGGTGGGTGTGGACGGAGGAGGCAGCTGTCCCCGTGTCACTGAAGGCAGCGCAGTCGCCACACTGCATACCCCGAAGACGTCAATCCCACAGTCACCTATTCACTGCATCTCCCCTTGGCACCAAGAGCCAGCTTCAAAATAATCCAGCAAGGGGCTGGGGGGGAAGGTAGGGAGATAGTGACAAAACAAGATGGACCAGATGCTGACATCTGTTGAAGCCCGATGAGGGGTACACAGGGGTTCCTGACAGCAGTCTCTTTACTTTTATGTATGTTTGAAAGTTCTAAATAAAAATATTTTTCTAAAAGGAAATTCCTTATATGAGCCGAAATACAGCAGAAGAGGAGCCTCAGCTGATTCTCAGGTCACTCCTGTCTTCTCTGATACCATTTTAGGGCGTCACGGTTACTCCCATGAAAGAAGAGGTGTTTTCAATAGACAAATGTGGGTTATTTTTCTATTCCCATTAATATTTACTACATGTCATTATCTCCAAGTCTAATCACTTAAAGAGGAGATTTTAAATAATTGATTAATATAAAAGAAGAAAAATGCCACGCTGTCTGTTTCATTATCTATCAAAACCCGGAAAACCTGTTCCTCTAGTCCTGGCACGGACACATACATATATTAATGCATACACTGAGAAGAACAGGCATACAAATCAATAGACACAAATCTGCTTAGGGTATTTTTCCGAGGGAAAAACCATCCTCCTCTCCATCTCCCGCATGGCCTGCTCCTCAGCACAATGCCACAGCAATTCAAATAACTCTCTTTATTTTACTCACAGAATTTTAGGGTTCCCCCCAAAACACAAAACTCTAACATTTCTTGAACGCTGATAAAATATGTTCTGTTTGTGTGATCATACGTATGCATGTATAGTGCATAAACAGGCTTTAAAGTCTAGAGGAAACGCATGCATCCACACTTTTTTTTTTTTTTGAGATGGACTCTCTCTCTGTTGCCCAGGCTGGAGTGCCATGGTGTGGCGCGATCTCAGCTCACTGCAACCTCTGCCTCCCAGGTTCAAGCGATTCTCCTGCCTCAGTCTCCCCAGTAGCTGGGATTACAGATGCTCACCACCATGTTCTGGCTAATTTTTGTAATTTTAGTAGAGATGGGGTTTCATCATGTTGGCCAGGCTGGTCTCGAGCTCCTCACCTCGTGTACGCCCGCCTCGGCATCCCAAAGTGCTGGGATTACAGGTCTGAGCCACCGTGCCAAGCCGCATCCACACTTTTAAAATGCCGTTGTTGGCCGGGCGCAGTGGCTCACACCTGTAATTCCAGCACTTTGGGAGGCCAAGGTGGGTGGATCACGAGGTCAGGAGTTCAACACCAGCCTGGCCAAGATGGTGAAACCCCGTCTCTACTAAAAACACACAAAAATTATCTGGGCGTGGTGGCAGGTGCCTGTAATCCCAGTTATTCAGGAGGCTGAGGCAGAGAATCATTTAAACCCGGGAGGCGGAGGTTGCAGTGAGCCGAGATCATGCCACTACACTCCAGCCTAGGTGACAGAGCGAGACTCCGTCTCAAAAAAAAAAGAAAAGTCCTTGGTTCACGCTCGGTCCTTACAGCAGGACACCAAAACAAAACAAACACAAAGAGGATGCTCTTGAAGCATCTCAGCAAGACACCAAGCGGCACTCTCAGAAGCACCTCCTGCGAGAAACAGCGCTTCTCATGAGCCCATCAGCCTTCAGCAGTGAGATTTTATCAAGCTCTGCTTCCTGCTGCCTGAAAAAAACCTACAATTCTCTTCGCCATTGCCTCCAACCTGCTCACACATCTGAAGGTGGAACCCTGCTCCGAGGCCACCTGGAGACACAGGTGCCACTTACCACGAGGGAGAGAGGCCTCTTCCAGGAGACGACACCTATGAGTCCGGACAGCAGCACCTGGAAGGACAAAAAGTACAGGAAGGTGAGATGCTTTCATGGGCAATCAAAACACGGTGAACCGCTTGAACCTGGAGAAGGATGCGTGGAACACAGCACGCACTCGGTGGTGGGGCTACATGAGCTGCATTGTCACAGCTTGCACCCACTCTGACAGGCACACTGGTCTCTCAGGGCACCAGGGCACTCCGGAGGGGTCCCTTTGTGCACTGCACGAGGTGGCCCAAGAGTGACAGGCTTTCTGAAACACCCCACCCTGGTCCTCGACGTGATTTGGCTGTGCTAGGCACACGCCTGTAATCCTAGCTACTCGGGAGGCTGAGGCACGAGAATCACTTGAACCTGGGAGGTGAAGGTTGTAGTGAGCCAAGATCACACCACTGTACTCCAGCCTGGGAGGCAGAGTGAGACTCCATCTCAAAAAAATAAAAATAAAAATAACAGAGAACACTATTTGGGGAAAAGGCAAAGGTAACCCCACCCACGCGCCACCCGGCCACCTGCCACGGCTGCATGGGCCCCGGGCACGGCAGACCCTGGAGGCTCCTTCTCCCCTCTACACGCTGGGCTCCCCTGACGCACGCCCTTCTCTCTCCTTCTCCCCTCCACACGCTGGGCTCCCCTGATGCACGCCCTTCTCTCTCCTTCTCCCCTCCACACGCTGGGCTCCCCT
>NW_012105342.1:860655-911489 GCF_000951045.1 Mandrillus leucophaeus | reverse complement strand
GCACGCCCTTCTCTCTCCTTCTCCCCTCCACACGCTGGGCTCCCCTGATGCACGCCCTTCTCTCTCCTTCTCCCCTCCACACGCTGGGCTCCCCTGACGCACACCCTTCTCTCCCCTCCAGCCCCTGCGAGCCCCTCCCCTTCACTCATCACAGCTTCCCACCTCACCCAAACATAGGCAGTGTCTTCTGATGAGGCTCCTGAACTTTCTAGGCCCTGACTCCAAGCAGCCTACTCCTTTCCCAGGCCAAGTCCTGTCCTTGACCTTGCCTGGGGTCCCACCAGAAGTCACCCCCACTCTCCTGCCTCCTCCTTACTGTCCTGATCATATAAATATGCTATGACTTCTGTCCTTCAGAAGAACCACTGCTTAGCCCTGTGTCCAGCTCCTGGCCTGCCTGTCTCCTGGGCAGCCTCCCGAGTCCAGGTACCCTGAGGATGACACTGGCTCTGATCCCCACATTCCTGATTTCCTGGTGTCCAGGAAGGGCCAACTGATCATGGAGACACAGTCACTTCCCACCCACTACCATCTATCTGGTTTCAGCTCCACAACTCCAAGGAAATGTCTCCCAAGGTTCCCCAGCAGTCATTGAGTGCAACAGACAAAGCTCGGTCCCCATCACCTGGCTGAGGGCTGAGGCTCCCTCCCATCTGGGCTCCTGCGGCTCCTCACTCCCCTGCGGTTCTTCCCACTTCCCAAGGGGCTGCTCTCCTCCACAGTCTCCCTCCTGGCCTCCTCCCTCTCCCCAACCTCTTCCTGGTTTCGCAAGACCTGTGTCTCCTAAGCCTGTTGTCTCCCCTCCCCAGGGCTCTGTGGTGGCTGTCCTGAGGCTCCTCGAGCATCATCCACTGGTGTCTGCACAGGTGATTTTCAGCCCAGGGCTTTGCCATGGCCATGGCATCACACCATCCACAGGCTCCGCTCCCGGCATCTGTTAAACCCAACATGTCCAAAAATGCTGCTGCAGCCTCCACCTGGGAAGCCCACACGTTCTCTTGTAACCTCTGCTCTCCACAAGAGTAGCCCTTCTTCCTGGTCACTCAAGCCCAAATCCTAGAGACCCTTCCTCTCCCTCACCCCCACGTCCAACCAGGGAGGCTAAGGCTCGTTCAACAGGGCAGCATGTGAGAAGGCGAATTACAAGGAAGGTGTTTGTAGACCAGGTCTCCTGTGAAGACAAATCGCTCACGCTTGCCACAGTGGGCACGAGCCAGGCATCCAGGCACTGGCCGGAAGGGCTTGGCTGCATGGCCCCTGGGACTCCAAAAGCACCGGTCAGACCCCGGAGGAGCGCATGGTGCTGACAAACTCACAAGGTCCCCTTGGTCACAGACTGCAGTTCACCCTCAGCCACCTCCGCGGGGGCAGAACCAGGTCTCAGACACAGCAGCCTCTATCACATCCAGCACCACGCTAGTCCAGTCTCAAAAACATCTGGCCACAAAACAATAAAACAAAAACATGGACTAAAGCGAGTGCACCAGGGCTGTGCTCCCAAGACTCTCACGTGTGTACTTTTTCTGCAACGCGCACAAGTCCTCCAAACACAGCCGCCGGCGACAGCCTTTATTTACAGTCATTTCCCACCTCCCGGCTCCGCTCTCATGGCCATGCACCCAGCTCCTTGCCTTGCAGTCCAGTTTCAACCCTACGGAAATCCTTGACCAGTACCTCTCCCGTCTCTCTGGGGCTGCGTCTCACTAACTCTCCTTCCGAATGCCCTGAAACCTCTCTCTTGCCTTCTGTGCCCAAGACTTGAACCAGTGGGCACAACATGTTCCCATGTCATCTCACAGTCAGAGGACACTGGCCTTTCTCGGACGGAGCTGACCATTCCCGCCAGAGCTCTCACCATCATTTCATGCTTGACGTTTCGGACCCTGACTTCACTCCTCCACCCCCGTCTTCTTTTGGTGAATTCAAAATTTTGACCATAATGCCATCATGTTTTGAGCTCATGGTACAGGTCAGGGGCTACTCTGTCACAAAGCAGGATCCATTCTTCTGCTCAGCACCCTCCATTTCCTGGATCGTCTCTCTCGCCTCTGCCAGCACGCTCCTGTTTCACTTGCCGGATGACAGCCTTGTCCACTCGCTCTTGTCTCCACCTCCTCCCTCCCCACTGAAGCCATCCCGGACGCCTCTGCCAAACAAACTGCATCTCCCTGGCCTGACAATTTAGACCACAAAGCTAGGCCCTGATTTTCCAGTACTGGAGGCACCTCCCTTGGTGGCCCCACTCCTGTCCAGGCCACTCTGGGCACCTCCAGGGAGGCTGGGAAGGGAGGAAACTGCACAGCAGCCACTGTGTGACTCACACACAAGCCACAGAGCTCTGTGGGCTGTCTCCCCTCCATACCCAACCTCCGAGACAGCCCCCATCTTCCCGCAGTCCCTTCCTGTCGCCCCAGCCCTCCTGGCCCCAGCCTCAGCCCCCGACTCTTCTTATCCCTCCGGTTGAGGGCCACGTTCCAGGGCTCTGGCTCTAACACTGCCATCTCCCTAGGATGAAACTTCCAGAAAGTGTCCTCTGTTTCTCCTCATGCTCCAAACTGGCCTCACCCAGACTAAGCCTGGACAGACGGTGAGAAGAAACATCCCCCAGAAAACGGCGCCTTCTACTTCCCATGTCTACCAGATGAACTCTTACCCGTTCTTCAACCATGGCCCCGCCCTCCTCACTCATGAAGAGCCTAGGAATTCAAGAGAACAGGGGGCCCAGCAGATCCCCAAACTACCACCAGAGTCCTGCAGCCATTTTAATAAACTCAGATACGGGCCGGGCACAGTGTGGCTCACGCCTGTAATCCCAGCACTTTGGGAGGCCGAGGCGGGGGGATCACCTGAGGTTGGGAGTTCAAGACCAGCCTCAACATGGAGAAACCCCATCTCTACTAAAAATACAAAATTATCCAGGCGTGGTGGTGCAGGCCTGTAATCCCAGCTACTCGGGAGGCTGAGGCAGGAGAATCACTTGAACTTGACAGGCAGAGGTTGCGGTGAGCTGAGATCACACCATTGCACTCCAGCCTGGGCAACAAGAGCGGAACTCCATCTCAAAAATAAATAAATAAATAGATAAGTAAATAAATAAATAAATTCAGAACGCCTTGACCTCTTCTCAGCTGAAGTGTATTAAACTATCAAATTTCTATAGTGACTAAGTTGCTTGTAGCAGGAATTTCACTGAAAGTACATAAACCTCCAAATCGTAGGCACTGCTCCACCGACTTCTAAGCCTGAAGGAAGTTAATATTGCTTTTATCTTAAGCTACAGGGAGAGGTCTTGACCTTCCCCATTCCCATAAGCAAAGCTATCATTCCACAAATCCCCTCACAGAATTTGACTTTCAACAAACACAGGTGACTCGCTCACTGAAGACGATGTGCATTTCCAAATATCATTAATAACTACAACTAGGAATGGATCAAATTCTCCCACACAAAGCAAAAGAATAAAGCCACTAAACTTAGTGTGGCAGGCAGAATTCTAAAATGACCTCTGGCCTTATAGAATGCTCTCCGTGAGCAAGAATATGATGGGCTGTCACTCTTGTGGTCTTCCCCCAGGGGCATGTTCGAATGACGTGGCCCCAGCAACACTCCGGTTGCAGCCTTGTGAAACCTGGTCAGGTGACTTTTATATGGGAGGGGGGCAGGGAAACACTGGGTAGCGAAGGGTGGGGTGCCTGGCGAGGGCTCCACCCTCAGGCCTATGCCCATGGACCTAAGTGAGAACAGGCACTCCTGTTTTCATGCCCAAATGTTGCATTTTCCAGGACCACTCTGGCCCCCCATGCCCCCCATCCTATGCCCATAAAAATCGGAGACTATAGGGGGCACGGACACAAGCAGCTGGATGTTGAAAGGAGCAGAAGAGCACACCGACAGACACCAGCAGATGCTGGCAGGCCACTGACGGCGGGATGATGCAGAATTTGGTCGGAGGCAGTCAGAGGAGAGTCCAGCCACTGGCTGGCCTGACTCCAGGGGAGGACCACCTTCCCACTGCATCCCCCTTTGGCTCCCTATCCACTTCACTGAGAGCTACCTCCACCACTCAATTAAACTTTGCACCCATCCTCCACGCCCATGTGTGATCTGATTTTTCCTGCACACTAGGGCAAGAACCAGGATACAGAAAGCCCTCTGTCCTTGTGATAAGGCAGAGGGTCTAATGGAGCTGATTAACACAAGCCACCTGCAGACAGCAAAACTGAAAAAGCGCACCGTCACATAACACACACCCACTGCGGCCTTGGGACCTGCAAACACTCAACCCTAGAGGCTGCTGTGGAGTTGGAGCCCCAGAACGCTCCCCACAACCTACCCACCTGCATGGTTTGAACAGAGGGGCACCGAAGAAGCGAACCACACCCCTGTCACGCCCTGTGAGGGGATAAGGGAACTCCTCCAGTGTCAACTCTACTAAGCAAGGTCCAGACTCCTAACCCAAGAAAACTATGAGGTATTAAGTGAGAGTTGTGTCAAGCTGCGAAGTGTATGGTCATTTGCTACACAGCAACAGAAAACAATTGTCATGGACTAAATGTATGTGACCCCCCAAAATGCAGATGTTGAATCCCCAACCTCCAGAGTAATGGTATTTGAAGATGGGGCATCTGGGAGGTGACTAGGATTAGACTGGGTCATGAGGATGACGCCTTCACAATGGGACTCGTAGCTCTATACAGGGAAGAAGGCGAGCTCTCATGCTCTCTGCACACACACAGTGAGGAAGACCATTAAGAGTGCAAGTCACGGCCGGGCGCGGTGGCTCACGCCTGTAATCCCAGCACTTTGGGAGGCCGAGGCAGGCAGATCACAAGGTCAGGAGTTCGAGACCATCCTGGCCAACATGGTGAAACCCCATCTCTACTAAAAATACCAAAAATTAGCTGACCGTGGTGGCGTGAGCCTGTAGTCCCAGCTACTCGGGGGGCTGAGGCAGGAGAATGGCGTGAACCTGGGAGGCAGAGCTTGCAGTGAGCAGAGATTACGCCACTGCACTCCAGCCTGGGCGACAGAGTGAGACTCCGTCTCAAAAAAAAAAAGTGCAAGTCAGGAAGGAGCCCTCACTCTCACCAGAAACCAAGCGTGCTGACACCCTGATTTCAGACTCTCCAGCTTCACCAATTGTAAGAAAATAAATTTCTGTTAGGTCACCCAGTCTATGCTATTTTGTTATGGCAGCCTAAGTAGACTCAGACACTATGACATCCCGAGTGGGACATTGGATTGTTGTTCCAAAACATCTGCTTTCTCCCCAGACCTCTCCAGGAGGGGCAGCACAGGCTTCCCTCCCCACACCACTCCCCGATACCGGGAACACTGACACAGCTCCCAACACCAGCGCTTGAGCACTTGGAAGTGTCTGTGCATGCGTTCCTTGCTGCTCATCAGTGAGCTTCTGTGGACCCAGGTTGGAAAACTTTTCCCTAGAGAGGCATAGTTCTGCCAGTAACAGGAATGCACCCAGGATCTGGAAACACTGTGATCCTTGAGGGCCTCAGCTCACAGCACAGTAGAAACCCCAGGCCAAGCCCCTACCTGGCAGTGGGCACCGGGCTCAGTCTCAGTGCTATGGTGGGCACTCATGCTCAGGGCAAGTCCCTTCTCCAGCCACACGCCACATGGTGCTGCTCCCTGTCATTGCAACTGCAGCCACCTGCCACTCTGGCCTCGGTTTATTATTTGTTTGTTTGTTTGGGAGTGGGACACTGGATTATTTTTTTAAAACATCTGCTTTCTCCCCAAACCTCTCCAGGAGGGGCAGTGCAGACTTCACTCCCCACAGCCCTCCCCAGTACCGGAAACACTCACACAGGTCCAAGTACCAAGGCCAAATAGATCGGGAAAGGCATGATAGTGCTCAGGGAGAGGAGGCTTAACCCTAATGAGGGAGGGTCTGCAGAATGGCTTGAGGGAGGCTTTTCACGGCCCAGGTGCTGGAGCGCCTCCTCTCTGGAGAGAGCTGTTCTGGCCCACTGGAGACAAGGGCGGTTGATGTAAAAGAAGCTCAGAGCCCCTGCTCTGAAACCTCTCAAAAACTGTTTTTGCTCAATTCCAGCTACCAGCAAGGACTATGTTGCACGTTCTGACATCTCAGTAATGCTGTAGGTTGATTTTGCACCACTCTCATGAGAAAAAGGGTCATGAACCTAGTTAGCCGTGAAATTACCGCATCACGAAACCTTCCTCTGTTTAATTTATAGGTATCATTATTCAGAGTCCACAGTTCACAAAGAATATAGAGAAACCGAAGAGGGTTGGGGAAGCGTAACACAGAATTACACAGCTGTGGGGAAAAAGCCAAACAGATTGAAAAGGCATCATATGGCTCAGGGAGAGAAGGCTGAACCTTGCGAGCACCAGGAGTTGTCACAAGGACACCAACTCACTCTTTTCTCCACTTCCCCACCCAGCCGAATAGAGGCAAGAGATAAAATTAGAACAGAGACAGAACTTCCTGCTGTTGAAGCCGATGACAGGGGATAACAGGCTGCCAGGAAATAATGGCATCCTTAGAGTCAAAGACCTGCCCATTTGATTGGTACCCTGCCTGGACACAGAGGCCTGGAATAAATTAGCTCTTTAAATCCTGTCCTCTCACACTGCAAAGTGATTGGACTTCCTAAAATCAAGAATGTTCTTCAGATAATAAAGTCTGGTCCAAAGGCAAATGATAATGAAGCAAGTCCTTCTACAACACAGTTTTGAAAGCCAAGTAAATTACTTTCACAAAACATATGGCAGATGGTTGCCCAATAGCTACAGTGATATCAATTTACCACTAAGAAGCCAGCACTCACTGTGTCTGCCGAAAGCATTGTTGTTGCAAAAACACAGCAAACAATATTCTGAGTCCACCAACCCCCCATCTTCCAAACCTCCTAGACTGCAGCTCTGTGCAATATTCTTCCTACAGCCTCCTGGACCAGCTGATCTTCCTACTTCACCCTCCCTCAATTCTCCTTGCTTTGGGTGTGGCTTTCTTTTTCTGGGTCTTGCTGGGGCCACAGAAGGCTCGCTGAGGCATGCAGGCCTCCACCATCTGTCTCTACCTTTGAGGACACACTCACTGCTACCCCCACCCTGTCCATGCTTTCTGCCCCCTCTCCTTGGGGCAACTTCCAACTCACCATTCCCTCTCCCAGCCTTTCATCCCAGGCTGTGGTCCAAACATCCTCCACACCATTTCCCTTCAAGGACTGCACCAACACATCACACTCGTAATGTCCCTGAGAAAAGTTACCTTTCTTCTCAACCTACTGATAGAGAAAGAACTCTGCAGCTTTCATTGTCTTCTCAAGCAGAAGCAAAACTATAAAGTGATGACAAAGATCATCTCATGAAAGAAAAAAAACTCCATTAGTGTTAAAGCGTTTTAAAATATTCTAAATAACTCATGAGTCAAAAGCAACTGAAAGGTGAAATACACCATGGTCTGTTCTGAGGCAAAGCACGCTTCTTTGATGCACATTCTCTCCTAAGTGCCTGGTAACAAACTCATTTGTCCTGGGCCTGCCCTTTAAGATGCTGCCTTCTCCTACAGGTATCTACTCTGACATTAGGGTAGCTAGCTGCTGGATTTTGTTATTTAGTGGGTTATTAGGTAGCACATATATTATTATAATACATTTAGAAATACTTTTAGTTTAAAATTTTCAAAATAATGTTTCCTTTGTAATAGTTTTATTTCATGCTTTTAAAAATCTTATTCTAAGAAGGGATCCACAGGCTTCACTAGACTGTCATGCCAAAAGTTATGACCCCACCCCCTGCCAATTAAAGTTCCTTTAGAGCAGATCTTTTGGTGATAAACTCCCATTTTTGGTGTATCTGTAAGTAGCTTACTTCATCTTGATACTTGAAAAATAGTTACGCTGGAAACACCCAAGGTTGACAGCTGTCTCTCAACAGTGTGAAACTATTATTCCACTGTTTTCTGGCTTCCATCGTTGCAGCCGAAAGTCAGCTGTCCTCATTCTCTAAAGACTTTTGAGATCACCTCCTTGTCTTTAGTGTTCTGAACTTTTTGCATGGCATGTTAGGTGTGGATTTCTTTTTAATCTTCTTTGAGCGACACTGTGCTACTGCATCTGTGGATTTATATTGTTCATTAGTTCTGGAAATTGTGTAGCTAATATCGCTTCAAATATTGTATCTTCGCCATTCTCATTGCCAGGGACTCCAATAGCTGTATGTTTGTCCTTCACATTCCATCCTCCAAATGTCTTAGTTTTTCTTCCACATATTCCCTACACATGTCATGCATGACTTCATTCTGGTTACTTTCTTTAGCTGTATCTTCCAGATCATCAATTGTCTCTGTACTGTGTCTAATCAGCTGTTGAACTACACAACTGCACTTGTTTAGAAAATTTCAGTGATAATATCTCAAATATCTAGAAATTCTGCTTTATTTTATTTCCAAATGTAACTATTTATTTCAAATAGTTCCTTGTTGTGTGCTCATCTATATGACTGTTGATAATTACTGTAAATATCTCATACACTAATGTTCTAGATTCCAAGACATGTTGTCCCAGGAGGGTATCAAAGTCTGCCCTTTGCTGTCTCACTGTGACTTGCTTTCGTTGATGCTTGAGCACTTGGAAGTGTTTGTGCATGTGTTCCTTGCTGCTCGTCAGTGAGCTTCTGTGGACCCAGGTTGGAAAACTTATCCCTAGAGAGGCATAGTTCTGCCAGTAACAGGGATGCACCCAGGATCTGGAAACACTGTGATCCTTGAGGGCCTCAGCTCACAGCACAGTAGAAACCCCAGGCCAAGCCCCTACCTGGCAGTGGGCACCGGGCTCAGTCTCAGTGCTATGGTGGGCACTCATGCTCAGGGCAAGTCCCTTTTCCAGCCACATGCGACCCAATGCTGCTCCCTGTCATTGTGACTCCAGTCACCTGCCACTCTGGCCTCAGTTCATTATTTGTTTGTTTGGGAGTAGGGCAGTGGACCTTGAAGATCTGCAGTGCTTCAAGGAGCATGTCCTTTGTGGTGTATAGTTGTCCTATAGAAGCAGCATCCTTCAAAGTGCCTACTCAGCCAAAATGCCAGAATCAGAAGGAAATCCCCCAATCCTGCTGTTTTTAATGGTCACATAAGTACACCAATAAAGCAATGAATAGAGGCCATTTTTATTTTTTAAAAGTTAACTAATGTTATAAGCTATCAAAATATGAAACTTCATTTAGCTAATAAAATTATTCTTTATAAATTCCAAAGTATTCCACATGCCATATTATTTATTTACTCTTTTAGCCCCAGCAACTATGTTTCTCAAATCACTTTACTTTCAAAAAAACAAAATGTTATCCCAAATTATTCTTTCCATTCATTCTCCCCTGGAAAAAAATATTACTCCTATCCAAAGCCTTTCTAATTCAGTACAGGCTAATTTTCTAATTTCCTACAGGCTGATAAGAAACTGTAAAACAAGGATTCCATTCACAAAAGCAAAAAAATTAAAAACTATCCAAGAATTAACTTCATGATAAATGTATAAGGTTTTTTAAAAGACAACTACAAAACTCTACTGAGACATAGGAAGGAAGATTTTTAGTAAATGGACATATATACCATGTTCCCAAATGAGGAAACCTAAAGATAATAAAAATGTTAATTTCTCTATATTCATAAATTAATTTAGTGAAATCTCAATCAAAATCCCAATGGGATTCTTTGAAGGTTGACAAAATGATTCGAAAATTTATCTGAAGGAAAAACATGTGACAGTAGAGAAGAAACAATGTCACTGAACTATGTAGAGGGAAAGAAGTTTACATATTACTGGACACAATTTTCGTCCCTTCATTATTTTAAGTTAAAAATTCCCAGGAACAAAAACAGTTTAGAAAGCCACAAGAGTTAGAAGTGGCTCAAGAACAAACAGACATGTAAAGAACAGAATATAATGCCCAGAAACAGACTTAGGCATATATTAGGGTTTAAAAAAATTAGTTTTTAAATTGTGGCAAAATACACATACATGATATTTACCATTTAACCATTTTTAAGTGTACACTCAGTGGCACTGAGTCCATTCACCTTGTGCAAACATTCTCCTCATCCATCTCCAGAAAACCTTTCATCTTGCAAAATTAACACTTTGTATCCATTAATTTACACTGATTCCCCATTCCCTCCCCTACTCTACCCCCTCGCAACCACCATTTTGCTTTCTGTCTCTATATGAGAGGAATCATAATTTTATCCTTTTGTGACAGGTTTCTATCACTTAGGATAATGTTTTCAAGGTTCATCCATATGTAGCATGTGTCAGAATCTCCTTCCTTTTTAAGTCTAATAGTATTCTGTACGTATAGACCACATTCTGTTGAGCCACCCATCTACAGATGGATGCTTGGGTGGCTTCTACCTTTCAGCTAGGAGGATAATGCTTCTATGAACACGGCTGTGCAAATACGTTTTTGAGACCCTTCTTTCAGTTCTTCTGGGTACGTACCCAGAAGTGAAATTGCTGGATCATATGGTAGTCCTATTTGTAACAATACAGAGTGGAAAACAGTATAAACCTCCCCAATAATTACAAACAGAATTACCGTTTGGCTATTATTTTTTCTAACAGTCATTCTAATGGGTAGGAAGTGGTAGTCATTTTGATTTTTTCTTTCTTCTTTTTTTTTTTTTTTTTTTTTGAGATAGTTTGACTCTCACCTAGGCTGGAGTGCAGTGACGTGATCACTGCACTTTCAACCTTCTGGGCTCAAGCAATCCTCCCCCTCAGCCTCCTGAGTAGTTGGGACAACAGGGGCATGCCACCACACCCAGCTAGTTTTCGTTTTTTGTTTTTTTTTTTAAGAGATGGGGGCTTCGCCATGTTACCCAGGCTGGTCTTGAACTCCTGGGCTCCAGCGATCCTCCTGCCTGGGCCTCCCAAAATGCTGGGATTACAGGTGTGAGCCACCGCGCCAGCCATTGTTGTGATTTTTATTTGCATCTCCTTAATGATTAGTGATGCTGAGCATCTTTTTATGTGCTTATCAGACATCTGTATCTCTTCTGTGGAGAAAGGCCTAGTCAAGTCTTTTGCCTATCTTTGAAGCTTTCCTCCCAGCTTTATTGAGGTATGACTGACAAATAAAAATTGTATATAAAATGTACAGTACAACATGATTCTGATATACATATATTCTGAAACAATACCACAATCAAGTTAACCATAACCATCACCTCACTAGGTACCATTTCTTCTGAGTGTCTGATAAGAACATATAAAATCTCTTTCAGAAAATTTCAAATATACAGCACATTATTAAGTCTAGTCACCATGCTGTACATTACGTCTCCAGAATGTATTTCTTTTATAACTGAAAGTTTATACCCTTTGACCAACACCTCCCCTTCCCCCTCTCTCCTCCAGCCCCATGCAGCTACCCTTCTCCTCTCTGTTACCATGAGTTTGACTTTTTTTTAAGATTCTGTGGACAAGTGAGATTATTCAGCATTTGTCTTTCTGTGTCTGGCTAATTTAACTTCGCAGAATGTCCTCTAGGTTCCTCCAAGTTGCCAAAAATTCTCTGCCCGTTTTTGAATTGAGTTGTTTACTTTTCTGTTGTTTTTAGGAGTTTTCTATATATTCTGGATAATAATTTCTCATGAAATATGTGATTTTCCAGTCCTTTCTCCCATTCTGTGGGTTGCCTATTTACTCTATTAATAGTGTCCTTTGTTGCACACGTTTTTAACTTTGATGAAGTCCAGTTTGCCTACTTTTCTTCTGTTGCCTATGCCTTCGGCATCATATCCAAGAAATCACTGCCAAACCTAGGGTTGTAAAGCTTTTCCCCTAAGCTTCCTTCTAAGAGTTTTATAATTTTAGCTCTTATGTTAGGTCTTTAATCCATTTTGAGTTAATTTTTACATAGGATGTTACTTAAGGGTTCAACTTTATTTTTTTTTTTTTTTTTTTTTGCATGTGAACACATTAAATTAGTTTTTACAATTTAATTTATATAATTTAGTTATACAAGGAATGACATAGTAACTGATGGGGGGAAAGGCTATTCAGTAAATGGTTCTGAGATAATTGTTAAATGTAAATAAATAAGCAGATAGAGAAATTAAAATTAGTTTCCTCCCACAAACCAAAATACATTACAAGATGACTAAAATATTAAATGTAAAATAATTAACCACCCAGGTTACTGGCTAAAACTCACAAAAAGGCAACTGCTCCTCAAAAAAATTTACCGAGAGGCCAGGCACGGCGCGTGGCTCATACCTGTAATCCCAACACTTTGGGAGGCCGAGGTGGGTGGATCACTTGAGGTCAGGAGTTCAAGGACAGCCTGGCCAACATGGTGAAACTTGTCTCCACTAAAAACACAAAAATTAGCCAGACATAGTTGTATGTGCCTGTAGTCCCAGCTACTCAGGAGGCTGAGGCAGGAGAATCTCTTGAACCCAGGAGACAGAGGTTGCAGTGAGCCGAGATTGTACCATTGCACTCCAGCCTGAGCGACAGAGTGAGACTCCATCTTAAAAAAAGAAAAAAAACACCTTACAAGTAACCAATCAAATGCAAAGTGAAATAAGAGGTCCCTTGCTGCCTGTCAAGCTAGCAGTGGTTAGAAAGAACAGCGGTCCTCACTCACAGGGCTGTAGAGACTGTACATCAAGAGGCAACGTTGTCAATTGGCAAAAAGTATAATAAAGTAAGCATGGGCTCTATGCAAATAAATCCAAAACCCAGGATGACAAAGATAACTTGCTAAATTACTACAATTGATCCCCCAAAAGACCAAAACACTAACTGTTCCCATAAACACCAATAAATTGGAAATATGGTTAAACAGCTGCAGGCAAAGTCTTCGAAAACTTGTAAGTACAAAGATTTCCAAAGCTGTTTAAATTTTTTGGAGCACAGAAGGACAAAAAGGCGGAACTTCCAAATTCTCTTTATAAAGGTCAATATAACAATCACAAACCTGTAAAATACCACAAAAATAAGGAATAGACCAATGGCTTTAAAATAGAAGTACATCGTTTTTGTTTTATTTTTTCATGTGCTGGATCAATATTTAATGAATTTCCCCCATGTATCAGGCACTGTTGGGCTCTTTCAGATATTTAACTCCTTCCCCCTCATAATTTATTTGGCAAAAGTTACATTAAGTTATTCCCTCTCCTCACAAAGCGGGACTCTCCCTGACTTCAAGGGCCAACATCCAAACAAAACCAAACATGAAAGACAGAGACTCAAAAACTTAGCATTCCGCATCTACTACACATACTAGATATAAACACTCAAATTTAAACGCTAAAAACTCATAGGACAGTGCATTAAAATGATAATTTTACTGGTACATCATTTTTAAATAAAAGGTTAGAAAACAGGATTCAGCAGTACATTTAAAAGAATACAGAACATAGGGGGCTCATGTCAGGAATGAAATGATGGTTCTGTATATTAATGTGACAAAAATGAAAAATTTGATCATTCAGTAGATGCATGGAAGACATCCAATTTTCTCTTTTAAAAAAGAACTCTTAGGGCTGGGTGCAGTGGCTCAAACCTGTAATCCCAGCACTTTGGGAGGCCAACGCAGGTGGGGCACTTGAGGTCAGGAGTTCTAGACCAGCCTGGCCAACATGGTAAAACCCTATCTCTACTAAAACTACAAAAATTAGCTGAGTGTGGTGGCACATGGCTGTAGTCCCAGCTACTCGGGAGGCTGAGGCAGGACAATTACTTAAACCCGGGAAATGGAGGTTGCAATGAGCCAAGATCACGCCACTGCACTCCAGCCTGGGTGACAGAGCGAGATTCCACCTCAAAAATAAAATAAAATAAAACAAAATGATTCTGAAAATATTCATGTGGTATGCAGAATTACGAGATGGCCCCCAAGGTCCCCACTCCCTGGTGTACATGCCCCATATAATCCTCTCCCATGGGCGGTGGGTGGGACTGTGAATAGGTATGTGATTAGGTTATGCTGCCTGACAGTGGTGGATGGGAGGTCCCAAATCAGTTTGCTGTTGAGTTCATCAAAAGGGAAGTTCTCTTGGGTGTGCCTGACCTAATCAGGCAAGCCCTTTGGTTCTGGGCCCTTGGTGAAGTCCCAATTTGAGGTGCAAGAAGTTCTGCTGCTGGCCTTGAAGAAGTGGGCTGCTGTGTGGTGAGATGCCTCTAAGAGCTGAGAGCTTCCCCACCCACAGCTTGCAAGGAAGCAGGGCTGAGTCACACAACCCCCAAAATGAATTCTGCCAACAGCCTGAAGGAGTTTGGAAGTGGATCTTTCCCTCGTCAAGCCTCTGGATGAAGATGCTTCCAGCCTCACCAGGATTTCAGCCTGCAGACCTTGAGGACAGGACCCAACTAAAACATTCCAGAGTCCCACCCCTTAGAAACTCTGAAATAATAAGGTTGAGCTGTTTGAACCTGCTATGCGTGTGGCAATCTGCCACATAAAAATAGAAAACTAATGTATCTAGCTAATAAAACTAAAAAGGAAAAGTAAAAGAAAGTTATAAACATTGGAAAGAAGAAGCAAAATCATCACTATTTGAAAATAATGTGATCACCTAACTGGAAAACCCAACAGAACTGATTCAGAAGAATAAGAAACCATAAGAGCCAGGCGTGGTGGCTCACACCTGTAATCCCAGCACTTTGGGAGGCCAAGGCGGGCAGATCACAAGGTCAAGAGATTGAGACCATCCTGGCCAATATGGTGAAACCCCATCTCTACTAAAAATACAAAAATTAGCCGGGCGTGGTGGCGTGTGCCTGTAGTCCCAGCTACTCGGTAGGCTGAGGCAGGAAAATTGCTTGAACCTGGGAGGCAGAGGTTGCAGTGAGCCAATATTGTGCCACTGCACTCCAACCTGGAGACAGAGTGAGACTCCATTCCCTTCCACCCCCAAAAATAAAAAAGAAAGAAAAAGAAACCATAAGAAAATTCAGTATGTTATCTGGTTACAAAATCAGTATGTTGAAAATCATAACACTATACATAGTTGTCCCTTGAACAAGAGGGGTGTTAACAGTGCCAACTTCCTGGGCAGTCAAAAATCTAGGTATAACCTTTTGAGTCCCCCAAAACGTAACTGGTAATAGCCTACTGTTGACTGGAAGTCTTACCAATCACATGAACAGTTGATGAACACACATTTTGGATGTCGTATGTATTATATGCTGTATTCTTACAATAAAGTAAGTTAGAGAAAAGAAAATGCTATTAAGAAAGTCATAAGGAAGAGAAAACAGATTTTACTATTCATTAAATGGAAGTGGATCATCATTAAGGCCTTCATGCTTGTCATCTTCCTGTTGAGTAGGTCCAGGAAGAGGAAGAGGAAGAGGAGGCCTTAGTCTTGCCGTTTCAGGGTGGCAGAGATGGAAGAAAATCCACGTATAAGTGGACCCACGCTGTTTAAACGCATATTGTTCTAAGTCAGGCCGGGCGCGGTGGCTCAAGCCTGTAATCCCAGCACTTTGGGAGGCTGAGACGGGCGGATCACGAGGTCAGGAGATCGAGACCATCCTGGCTAATACGGTGAAACCCCGTCTCTACTAAAAATACAAAAATTAGCCGGGCGTGGTGGCGGGCGCCTGTAGTCCCAGCTACTCGGGAGGCTGAGGCAGGAGAATGGCGTGAACCCGGGAGGCGGAGCTTGCAGTGAGCTGAGATCCGGCCACTGCACTCCAGCCTGGGCGACAGAGCGAGACTCCGTCTCAAAAAAAACAAAAAACAAAAAACAAAAAAAAACAAAAAAGTCAACAGGGTCAATATTTATTGTGCCCTGAATATATGCCAGATATACGTACTAAGTTTTTATACTTTATCCTGACAACCCTAATTAGTCTGTGTGATTCTTGTGCCCGTGCACAGATGTGAAAATTAAAGCACAAAGAGATTAAGTGACTTGCTCAACGTTCCGATGACGGGCAGGGTTAGGACACAAGCTCTTAAAACTACAGACGAAGAGCTTTCCTACATATGTGCAAGCAAAGACTGGTTAGAAAAAGAATACAATTAAAACTTCCATTTATAATGGTAAGCAAAAAGGTGGAATATCTTAGAATAAATAGATTTAATAAGAGGTGAGTAGGAGCAATATGAAGGAATCCTTAAACATCTACTGGGGAACATAAAAGACTTCATGATTACATGGGAGGGAAATTCATTTTTTAAATAAAAAGACTAAATAATGTATAAGTTTCATGGAATTCTAATTAAAATACCAAAAAGGGGAAAAGAAAATCTATGCAGTAAGAAGTGCTAGGGCAACTGGCTGGCCACTTGGAAAGAAATGAAACTTAATCTCTACGTTTTAACCTTAAAATAAATTCCAGAGAAATCAAAGAGTAAAATATAAATTAAAACATAAATATTTGAGAAATTTGTAAAAGAATCTTAAAGACGTAAGCCCTTTGAGGCACCACACAATTTTGAGTCATAATAGAAACAATTAATGAATTTAAAATGTATACGTTTATGGCTAAAAAAAAAAAACAGAAACAAACAAAAAAAACCCACATTTGTATGTGGTGGGAGGAATCTGTGTTCTCAATCCCAGGACCTCTCTGCATCAGAAGAACAAGTCTGTGCCTTTGACGTGTGAGGTCAGAGCCTCCTGTAGAGTGAGTGGAGTCCCGTCTCCGTCCCAGAATGAATTTGGCCATGGGACTTGCCTGGCGGTGGTGAGTGGAAGTGGCACGTGCCATCGCCCCTGGGCCTTTTGATGTATTACGTGCTACCTCTTGCCCTCCTCCTCGCCCAGGTGGCCACCGCCCCTTCAAGCCTGGGCCCCAGAATGGACAGATGGCACAGACACAAACCCCATGTGGAGCCACTCCAGCTGACCTGCAAACCCAGAGGGGAAAATAATGGCTCGCTACTGTCAAGCACTGCATTTTGGCGTGGTTTTCAATGTAGCGTTATTGTGAAAAGGGCCAATGAACACATTTATGGTTCAAAAAACAACCATAAAACCCAAGGCTGGTTTCAAATAGGAAAAATATTTATAGTATCTAAACAGACAAAAGGCTGATTTTCTTAATTTACAAAGAGCTCATATAAATTAATAAAAGAAACAACAGAAAAAAATGACTGAATACCATGAATAGGATGTTTACATTTTTAACGAACAATAAACATGTAACAGAATGCATAAACCTACTCAGTGTTTTAAAGCAAGTGAAAACAGTAAGATAAGTATTTTTATCAACCAGACTGGAAACGTTTTGGTGAAGTTTTGGTAAAACCCAGTGACGGCAAAGGGCAGAAGGGAAAGTTCGTTCCTCTTAAACATTTCTGATGTTGGCATAATTTGATGTAGCCTTCTTTGGGGACAATTTCATAGCATCTCTCAAAATAAAAACTGTACATACCCATACTCAATGGTTTTAATCCTGGGAATTTAACCTGTGGATATACTAACAGAAAGAGGCCAGCCTATTTACACAAGGACGTTCACTGCAAAAACCTGAACCAGTGAGTAGCAATAAAGAGCTAGTTAAATAAACTTTGATATTTACATAGAACATGAATATATGCATTATAAAGTTTAAGGTAGATCTATTTATGCCAATGTGGAATGATCTCGAAGATAAATAACTGACAAGCAAGACACAGCCCAGTGTGCACAGAAGGATCTCTGTGTAAACGAGAAGGAATGGATGAGTGCATTTACTACATAAACATTTCTCTCCGGAATGATGCACAAGAAACCTAACAATGGGAAACTGGATTAAGGAGGCGGCGAGGGGGAACTTGCTTTTTATGTGTAACTTTCTGTAATATTAACCTTTAATCCATGCATGTATTATGTTATGCATATTTTAAACTCTGCATACCATTGAACCTAGAATTCTACTTCTAAGAATTCCCAGTATTAACCAAAGGATTATTTCTTATTTTGGAAACTGGAAACAACCAAGGTGTGCAGCAAGAGGGAATTACATATATTCATTGGGGCCTTCCCAGTTGTTGCCATTAAATCATATTATAGAAGAATATATACATATATATATGTATGTATATTGTACACACACATATATATATAGAGAGAGATACATATATTGGAGACAGGGTCTCCCTCTGTAGCCCAGGCTAGAGTGCAGTGGCATCATCACAGCTCACTGTGACCTCCACCTCCCATGCTCAAATGATCCTCCCATTTCAGCCTCCCGAATAGCAGGGAATATAGGCATGCATCACCTGGCTAATTTTTGTATCTTTTGTAGAGAGAGGGTTTCACTATGTTGCCCAGGCTGGTCTCAAACCCCAGGCTCACGTGATCACCTCGCTGTGGCCTCCCAAAGTGCTGGGATTAGAGGCGTGAGCCATCGTGCCCAGCCACGGGAGAATATTTAATGCCATGTAGAAATGTTCACACTAAATGAAAGAAGAAGAAGGAGGAAAAAAAAGCAGGTTACAACCTGGTTTGGAAGGTGAATAACTGCCCTTCTGAGAAGCAAACAAATACATAAAGAAAATCAGCAGCTGCATCTCAAAGTTACCATGGTTATCTCCAGACAGTGGGATTTTGGCTTCCTATGTATTTTTCTATTTCCCATGGTTGATACGTAACAGAGAAAATGCATTATTAAAACCCAAGCCAGCGACAGCTGGTTCTGCCTCCTAAGTGAGGAGGCATAAGAATAATGCCCCCATCAGCAGGTGAGAGAGGTGGATGGGGCCAGAAACATTGCAGCACTGGAACGTGAGGGCCGTTGGCTTCAGAACAGGTATGGAAAGGCTCTGGAAACAACGGCGGCCAGTCTGAGTGAGGGGCAGGAACCAGAATCCCCGCACAGTGACAGGGTCTGGGGTGGCAGGACGACAAACAAGGTGTGTAGGGGACGGACGGGGCCTGATCTGCACAGAAAGCGGTCAGCCAGGTGACCAGCCAAGTGTCCATATGCAATTCTATGTGGGCTGCTGCTCCTTGATGGAGAATACTGAGAATTTCAGACAAATGCAAGCTTCAAGAATAGATTCCAACCAGCACCCAAATGTATTCAAGAGCCTCTGCCCCCCTCCCTTTCTCAACCCATTGTCAGAAAAAAGTATGAAGTGGGAAGGTAGATTGCCCTGCTTGAAAAAGAGTATTATATAAACCATTTGCAAATGACTTTTATTCTCTTCTTTTAGAAATCTCCTCATGGCACAATAATAAAAACAATGTATTTGTTGATACAGAACATTAATTCCATTAAAATTGCATTATGTGTAATGAAAAGCTATCAGAGTATAATTATGCAAGCAAATTCACAGACCCACATCAACTTTTAAATCCACTGGAACCATACAATAGGAACTGAACCTGTCTGGTAGACAAATTGCTCTTTCACTTCCAAATCATTATGAATAAAAGCCACTGTACTAATGTCATAAACCACACACTACTTACGCAAACTCTCAAATCCAGGACTGTTCCCTAGAGGTGCCTCTGCCTGCTTTTTCCCAGGACCTTCCTGTTCTCAGACCCAGAGGCTGTGCTCCCATTCCTGACTTAGCCCCAGAGCAGGCTCCCTTCTCGGAATTCTTGCCCAGAGAGTCCAGCTGTACCCTGAAGGTAGCCTGGCTGCACCCCAAAGGGTTGCCTGAATCCACACACTCGCAGCCCTCCGCCCCAGCCTGGGGGCTCTGCTCTGCTCTGCTGCCCCGGGCTGGCCGCTGCAGGGCCCGCAGGCTGCTCTCCCTCCTCCCTGCTGCAGGTACCGCACCCAGGTCGCCCTCCTGCCATCTGTTCTCACACCAGGCAGCGCCACACACAGAGACTGGAGTGCAGAGCCCATCTCCTGTCCCCACGAGATTCTGAGAGGAGGCAGAGGGCCACCAGGACAGGGGAGGAAGGGGGCAGGAGACTGGATTCCTTCAAGGGTACAGGAGTACATCCAGTGGCACCCACTCCCGCCGAAGCTAGCCCCGGTGAAAAGACACGCCCTGCGCCAGGGACTGTCTACGTCCCTCGCCCATCACACATGTCCATCCCTGGGTTTAGACACGTCTAGGATCCCCAAACACAGTAAGGATCTGGACAACTGGTGCCATGCTGGTGCCATCTGACTAAGTGGCCCAGCACCCTTGTAACAGCTGTCTCTACTCCGCAGTGCTGCTCCCCCTTACCCTCACTGGCACAGGCAGAACTCCCATGTCTGGTCAGTTCTGGGCCACTGAGTCCCAGGAATCCCCTTCGGCACCCACCTGGCTGACACTGATCTTACTCCTGCTTTGCAGAAGGAACACCCTCCTGTCTTGGTTGCCCCCCTGCTTCCTCCCCTACTCATGCTCCCCAGATGCTCCTCAGTAAGCGCTCCCTCAGCCCATCCATCTCCCCCATACTTCCCCTCCCCTCTTCACAGGAGCTATCCTCCCTGGCTCCCTGGTTCCCTCCCTGGCTCCATTCTCCAGGGTACCCTAAGCCTCTCTCAGCCTCTCTTCCTCCCAGATCCCTGTGTCCACCCACTGGCCCAATGGAAACATGACGGACACCTCTCCAGCAGCCTGACTGACTCAATACAGCCAGTGCTCCTGGAGCCTGCCCTACCTCCACAGGAGGCCCCATTCACCCAGATGCGACTGTCGGGGTCCCAGATGCCCCACGTCCCTCCCCCGCCCAATCTCATGCTCAAATCCATCCAAGTCAGGGACATCTACTGACCAGCTCACCCTGGGCCCCAACTCCCAGTTCCTCCCTCCACCTGGCACCTGGCTGCCCCCTGGTACCAGAGCTACTGTAAGAGCCCTACAAAGGCCTCCCTGCCCAGACTCCTGGTCACTTCTAACCTGTTTTCCACACTGCAGAATCATCTTTTTAAAATGCAAACCTGGCCGGGCGCGGTGGCTCACACCTGTAATCCCAGTACTTTGGGAGGCCGAAGCAGGCGGATCACGTGAGGTCAGGAGTTCGAGACTAGCCTGGTCAACAAGGTGAAACCCTGCCTCTACTAAAACTACAAAAATTAGCCAGGCCTGGTGGCACATGCCTGTAATCCCAGCTACTCAGGAGGCTGAGGCAGACTAATCGTTTGAACCTGGGAGGTGGAGGCTGCAGTGAGCCAAGATCATGCCATTGCACTCCAGCCTGGGCGACCGAGAGAGACTCTGTCTCAAAAAAAAAAAAAAAAAAAAATCTGACCATGTCACTCGCCCCACTCAACGACACTGTGCCCTTCAGGGGCTTTCTTTAGCCCTTGGAGTAAGTCCCACATCTTCCAGCTCAGAAGGTCCCTGCCCACGCTTCCTACCTCATCCAGGTCACTCCATGGGTGGAGTCACCTCTGCCTCCCCGTCAACCCCCAAACAGCTAATTACCCAGCATGGGCAGCAAACAGCTACAGGACCACAGGGCTACGGCACCAGCACCCCACAGTGCTGCTCGCTCATGCACCTGTCTCCGGCTGCTCAGCAGGTCCCAGGGGCCCAGAGCACCCTTGTTTCATCTGCACAGTGCCCACCAGAGCAAGGGCCTGGTGCCACGGCACACATGAGAGTGAAGGCTCTCGGCACGCACAAGCTCGGCCAGTGCCCACCTCCGGGCAGGAGGCTTTGTGCCCATGCTCCTGACCAGTTCCACAGCCCCATGGAGGCAGCATGGTCCCGAGGGGCAGTGCGCTGACTTTTCCCCTTTATTTTATAACCAAAGCAATGCAAGTTCAATATATAACAAGGCGGATACGCTGAGGGAAATCATGAAACCATCTACATTCACACGGCTTCTCCTCCGACTCCTGTTAACACGCGGCTGGGTTCTATGCAAATCGGTTTTTATAAAAATTGGGTCGTCATGTTGTCAATAACCTTTTCTCATTACCATATAATGTGCCATGATCATGAGGGCACACCCTGTAGGTAGTCGCTGACATCACCTTAATGGCTGAATGGGACTCTATTGTATAAAAATACAAAATACTCATGACCTATTATTCTATAAACATTTGGAATCACAACCATATGTGAAAAATACATTTTTGAACAAGCTTCTGAAAAGATAAACATAAGCCTGTAATCCCAGCACTTTGGGAGGCCGAGGTGGGTGGGTCACTTGAGGCCAGAAGTTTGAGACCAGCCTGGCCGACATGGTGAAACCCCGTCCCTACTAAAAATACAAAAAATTACCAGGCATCATGGCAGGTACCTGTAGTCCCAGCTACTCGGGCAGCTGAGGCAACAGAATCACTTGAACCTGGGAAGCGAAGGTTGCAGTGAGCCAAGATCATACCAGTGCACTCCAGCCTGGGCGACAGAGTGAGACTCTGTGTCAAACATTTTTTAAAAAAATATTTAAAAATATATAAAATATATGAATACATTTTTAAAAGTATTTCATTTTTTCTGATCTAGTCATTCTTACACAATCTGAAAAGTCAAAATTGTTTTGTAGAGAGGTTGCCACTTACAACAAATAGTTTTGCTTGTTTCTTCAATTTACTTTCACATTTCTAAACTTGATGTTTTGACTGACTTCTGACTATGAAAATTGAGGATTCTCACTTTCCCCTCCAACACACAGCAGACACGGCCAAATGCACACGCTCGCTCTCCCTCTCCTCCTCACTTTCCCAATCCAAATATAGCAACAACCCACCTTTTGATATTTCAGCATTCAGTATTGACATTATTACGACTATCCATAACTGAGCCTCAAGGAGTACTACAATTACAGTGCTTTTTAAAAAAATCACATCACAATATGTAAATGGGGTTAACTGCCTCATTTTTCACTTAAATCTTCCACACAGTCACACATGACTTAACAATGGAGCTATGTTCTGAGAGGTGCACCCTTAGGCGATTCCATCACCGTGTGACCCTCATGGAATGCACTTACACAAACCTAGACGGCGAAGCCCACTACGCACCTAGGCTGTATGGTGTAGCCTACCGCTCCCAGGCTGCAAACTTGGGCAGCATGTTACTGTCCTGAACACCGTGGGCAACTATAATACAACGGTGAGTACTTGTGTATTTAACACATCTCAACATAATAAAGGTTCGGTGAAATCATGGTATTCAAATCTTATGGGACTACCATTGTATACGCAGTCCGTCGTTGAGGGAAGTGTTGGTGTATGGTGTACAACTGTATATCCACCAAAAAGTCATCCTAGCTCTCCGACAGCCCTGAGGTCTCCCTCACCATGTATGAGCACATTATGTCTATCAAAATATGCGGGAGCAAACCAAGAAAAAAGAAGACATGGGCTCAAGAAAACAGAGGCTCCAGCCCAGGAGAGAGGCAAAGGGGAGTGGAAGGCACAGGGATGTCCCTGGGAGCCATGGTGCACCAGGCCAGGGAACAGTCAGGTAAGGAGGGAGCAGGTGACCCAGGTCCAAGAGGGACATGCCTCAGAAAACCAGGTGGTTTGCTCCCTGCATTTTTTTTGGGGGGTGGGGGTTGGGAGACCGAGTCTCTCTCTCTGTTGCCCATGCTGGAGTGCACCGGCTGGATCTCTGCTCACTGCAACCTCCGCCTCCCAGGTTCAAGTGATTCTCCTGCCGCAGCCTCCCCAGTAGCTGGGACTACAGGGACCCACTAGCACGCCCCGCAAATTTTTTTTTTTTTTTTTGTATTCTTAATGGAGATAGGGTTTCACCATGTTGACCAGGCTGGTCTCGAACTCCTCACCTCCAGGTGATCCACCCACCTCAGCCTCCCAAAGTGCTGGGATTACAGGCTTGAGCCACTGTGCCCGGCCCACATTTTTTGATAGACCATATCCTCCACTAACTTTCAGAGAAAGGATTCACAGTAGGTGAAATCGGAGGGACCCTACACGTTTCACATGTAAGGACAGAAATTTCAGGTGGCAGATAATTTTTTCTCAGAACCTTTTAGGCAATGATCTAATATGTGCTAATCTCCATGGTGGCTTCTGAGAGGTCTGATTCATCGTGGATACTGGTGAGGACCAGCTGTTTACCAGGCACTGTTCTAGGCACAGGGGAGCCAGCGGTTTACAAGAAAGACACGCATAGTGCCTCCCTCATACAGCTCACATCCTGGGGAGCAGCAGAGGAGGGAGACACAAAAATAAGAGTGAAACCACACGGCATGTCACACAGAATGAAGAAAAGCAAGGTGGGAAAGCGTGGGCTCGGGAGCTGGGAAATCCTGGGCTTGTAGGGGTAACAGATCCCAAAACGAGGAACGGCCCTGGTAGGACAGATGCTGGTTCGCGATGGGAAGATACAGGACTCTACAGTGGTGACAGGGTCTTTGTTTTTACTCACGGGGTGAGGTATGAGAAACTGATCTGAATCTGCCATCTCCTTTCAGTTCTGAGAATAAATCCTGTATCATTTTGGAAAGATGACTCTACTTCCTGTGGTCTCTGCAAAGCCTATTTCTATTCTCTGGCTGACCCTTTCATTGACTGTCTTCCCTATTTCCAACTTCCTGGTCTTTTTTTTTTGTTGTTCAGTTTTCTGAGAGATTTCCCCAATTTCATCTTTCAAGGCTTTGATGATTTTTAAACTTTATATTTTGAAATTTTTCAAATAGAAAAGTAGAAAAATAAGAATATTCAATCCATCTACTTAGCCTGTCACCTTGATTAACAATTTTACTATGTTTGCTTCATCTCTTTTTCTTTGCTTTTCAAGATAAATTACAAACCATGACATTTTTTTCAATGTGCGTACCTAAAATACAAGGACATTTTTCTATATAACTTATGAGGCCATTAATAAATCTAAAATTTACTAATTATGAATAGATCAACTTCCTATGATTTCATACTCAATTCCTATTCAAATTTCCCAGATTGTCCCCAAAATAACTTCTTGCAGTTAATTTGTTCAAACTAGCTTCCAATGCCTAGGAATTTGTTATGTGCCTACATGGTGGTAATTTTGTTAATTAGCTTTAATTTTCAGCTTGTTCTTTAACCCACGTCTCTGGTTTTCAGGGTAGGCAAGGGTTTTAATACAATTATGGTATCTTCCCTTCACACATCCCACCTCTCATTCTTTGCTAGTATAATCTAGAATTTTAGATTCAAACTCGTATTGCACTGTTTTCATATTATACTCAGTATCTTTTTTCCTTTTTAAAAATTAATTTTTCTTTTCTTTTTTTTTTTGGAGATGGAGTCTCGCTTTGTTGCCCAGGCTGGAGAGCAATGGCACAATCTTGGCTCACTGCAACCTCCACCTCCCGAGTTCAAACAATTCTCATGACTCAGCCTCCTGAGTAGCTGGGATTACAGGTGCCTGCCACCACACCCAGCTAATTTTTGTATTTTTAGTAGACACAGGTTTCACCATGTTGGCCAGGCTGGTCTTGAACTCCTGACCTCAAGTGATCTGCCCACCTTGGCCTCACAAAGTGCTGGGATTACAGACATGAGCCACCATACCCAGCCTATTTTTCTTTCTTTCTTTCTTTTATTTTTAAGATAGGGTCTCACTGTGTTACCCAGGCTGGTCTTGAACACCCTGACTCAAGCAATCCTCCCGCCACAACCTCTGAGTAGCTGAGACTTCAGGCATGAGCCTCCTCGCCTGGCTATATTCTGTGTCTTTCGATGTTTTTTTAATTTCCACTTTCAAGTTTTAACTAGTTTCAGTGTTCCGCATTAGTTCTGCTTAGGCATGATTCCACCAACTCAAGCTGCTGACTTAACAGCTCAAATCATTGAATGACATCTTCACGAGACTTTTCTTCCCAGGGGACCTGAGGGCCCCCAATAACTGAGCATATCTTCAGGGCTTCCAGGACCACTGTGGACTGCTCGACTGCTCAGTTGTCATCATGTCTGAAGAGCAGGTCGCCCTAGTGCAGGTCTGGAGTCGCAGACTTTCCCCTCAACCACTGCAGATGCTGCGTGCCTGCCCTCTGCTTTGTCACAGCAGAGAACTCTTAAGGCCTGTCTCTGTTTGCATGTTTGCTTTGCTGAAAATAAGGTCCCCTACCTAGATACTTGTGGAATCCCATTCTTGAATTTGCATTGATAATTTCCTTCCCTTTCTCTCTGAAACTTTTCTGGCATACTTAGTTCATCTCCGCAAGACAGTGTTTGGCGTTGCTTGTTTTTGTGCTTTACAGAAATGGTGTCACAGAAAAGTCATAGTATTTTCCTATGTGTCTCACAGGCAGAGAACTAATCGGCTCCCGCACCGCAGGTCTCACTCCCCTGCAGGGGCTGCTCTGGTGGAAGCCAGTGCCCCAGGAGCAGCCCTCAGACAACAGAGACCTGAGGCGACGGGCCTCGGGGAGGCAAGTCTGAAATGTGCTCGGTAACTGTGCTCCAGTCCCCTCAGGAGCCAGCATGATCACCCGCTGTAGCCAACTGGATAGCACACTTGGACGGGCTATCCTTCCTCCCTGCCTCCCTCTGCCTACCTGACTGTGCTCTGCGCAAACAGGAGAGCTTCCTGCTAGCCCTGCTCTCAGTCTCGGCTTTCAGGGTCATCCAGGATAAGAACATTCGCGTTCCTAAGATTCCTTTATCATGTTGTCGCACACAGCTATAGTTTATTCACTTTCACTGCGGTATAACAACAGTCCATTTCATTAGACCACAGAACTTATTTTGTTTGTTTTTGAGACAGAGTCTTGCTCTGTTGCCCAGGCTGGAGTACAGTGGCACGATCTCAGCTCACTGCAACCTCCACCTTCCGGGTTCAAGCGATTCTCCTGCCTCGGCCTCCTGAGTAGCTGGGATTACAGGCGTGCACCACCACGCCCAGCTAGTTTTTGTATTTTCAGTAGAGACAGGGTTTCACCATGTTGGTCAGGCTGGTCTCGAACTCCTGACCTGGTGATCCACCTCCCAAAGTGCCGGGATTACAGGCGTGAGCCACTGCGTCCGGCCTATAGAACTTATTAATATCCCATTCTTCTGCTGATGAACATCTGCACTGTTTCCAGTTTTTGCTATCATGTACTATTCATTGATGACTATCCTGGTGCACATGGGCAGGAGTTTTTGCAAGGTATATGCTTATGAGTAGAACTGCAGGTCACGGTTTGTGTGCATGTTCAGCTATAGAAAAGAATTCCAAGTCGTATTCCATTGTGTTCCAGAGTGGACCCACCCATTTTCACTCCCACCAGGAATTCTGATCCATATTCTGTCCAAATTGGCATTGTCAAACTTCCTAATTGTGGCCAATCTAGCAGGTGTAAATGATTTCTCTCCACAGTTGAAGTTTGCATTTCCATGCTGACTGGGGCATGCACTGACATGTTTATTGACCCTACATATGCCCACTTCCATGAAATGCCTACGTAAGCATTTTGTCCACTTTTCCATTGAGGTTTGTGTCTTCACCCTATTGATTTGCGGGAGTTCACTACATGAAATCAGAATGAGTTACGTGTATTGCAAGCACCTCCTTCCAGTTGTGTTTTTGCTTTTTCATGATGTCTTTCAATAAAAAGAACGTTTAAATGTACTTACTTTTCAAACATATTTTTCAGTTTTGGCGTTTCTCTGTCTTGTTTAAAAAATTCTTTCCAAATCTCTTACATCTCACATTTTATTCTGTAAAGTTCTAATGTTTTGCTTTCACAGTTAAGTGTTTAAGCCACCTGACACTGGTTCTCTTGTAATGGATAGCCAATGATCCCAGAACCATTTATGGCAGGCTCCCTCAATTCTGCTCCTGGCCTGCCCTGAGTCATTTCATATATGTTTCAGGTTCTATCTTATGTTTTGCTGATTGCATTGTCTTCCTTTGCACCTACACTTACTGTCTATAGCTTAAAAATGAGTCTTCTTTGGGAGGCTGAGGCGGGCGGATCACAAGGTCAGGAGATCTAGACCATCCTGGCAAACACAGTGAAACCTCGTCTCTACTAAAAAATACAAAAAATTAGCCAGGCATGGTGGTGGGTGCCTGTACTCACACTACTTGGGAGGCTGAGGCAGGAGAATGGCATGAACCTGGGAGCTTGCAGTGAACCGAGATCCCGCCAGTGCACTCCAGCCTGGGTGGCAGAGCGAGACTCCGTCTAAAAAAAAAAAGAAAATGAGTCCTATACGTGGTGGCATAAATTCCCCCCAAATTCTTCAGGAGTCTCTTGACTTTTCTTGGCCTATTTGGCCTATGCTCTTTCATATAATTTTACAATTAGGCTGTTAAGTCCTACCCTCCCTACAAAAACATTTGTCAGGATTTTTAATGAAATAAATTGAATCTCATTTGGAAAAAAAATAGTCATCTTCACAGTATTGAGTTAGCCTACACTAGCTTTTCTCAATATGGTATATCCCTCCATTTATTTAGGTTTTATTTAATGTCTTTCAATAAAGTTTTACACTTTTCTGCATATACAATTTACTTATTTTTTGTTAGATAGAGTTCTAAGTTCCTTATTTTTGTGCTACTGTAAATCATGTCCTTAAACAATTTACATTTTCTGTCTGTGGCCGATGTATAAAGATACAATTGACTTTTGGTATATTAACCTTCTACTTAACCACCTTGCCAAACTCATTATTTCTAATTGATGGTAGATGGCTTATTCCTGATTTTAAAGGGAATACTTTCAATGTTTCCCCATTAAGAATAAAACAGTTCTGTTAAGTTTGTATACGTAGTTTTTCTATAACTTAAGTTCTGTTATGTTTTTCTATAAATTTCTCTTTTTTATTCTTGCACATTCCTACCATATTTGTCTGTTCTGTTAGAATTTTCTAAGAGCTACCTTTTTGGCTTTGTTTATCCTTTTTATTGTAGCTTTATATTCTATTTCATTAATTTCTATTCTTATCTATTATGTTCTTTAAATTTATTCATTCTTTTTCTAAGTAAATCTGATCACTTCATTTTCAGTTGTCAATCTTTCTAGGTACCTAAGGCTATTCATTTGCATTACAATTTCTTCTTTGACAAATGAGTTATTAAAATGTTTTTTTTTAATTTCCAAATATGTTAGGGCCATTTATCCTTTTGTTATTTATTTCTAATTTAATTAAATTGTGGTCAGAGAACGTGATCTCCTTGATATTCATTCTTTGAAATGTTTTGATATTTACTCTACAGACTAAAAAATTACAAGATCAATTTTTAAAGATAGTCCCTGTTTATGTGAGAACGTCTCTAAAAGCTTCAGAATTCTGTATATGTAAATTATATCTGGTTGTGTTCTTTAAATTATTACATAATTTTTAATTTTCTGTCTGATAGATCAACAATCAATATGTATTGAAATTTCCCCTTTTCATGACAGATTGATCAATTTCTACCTCCATTTTTATCTATTTTTTCTTTATACATTTTGCAGTGGTTTAATCATAAGTATATAAGCATAAAATTGTACCTGTTTGGTATATGTAATGAGCCTCTCTCTAAGAAGGCTTTTAACTGAAAGTCTAGTTTGTCTGAAATTAAAATGGCTCTGCCAATATTCTTTTGGTTGATATCTGCCCACATTATTTTTTATACCCTTTTACTTTCAACCTCTCCACTTCTTCATGTTTAAGATTTGCCTCTAAAAACATCTTATAACTGGGTTTTGGTTTTCAAGCTTATCTAACAATTTATGTCTCAACAGGCAGGTTTACTCCTCTTACACTTATTGAGATCATTCAGATACCTTGTTTTTTTGTTTTTCTTTTGACAGAGTTTCATTCTGTCATGCAGGCTGGAGTGCAGTGGCACCACCTCGGCCCACTGCAACCTCTGCCTCCTGGGTTCAAGTGATTCTCCTGCCTCAGCTTCCCGAGTAGCTGGGATTACAGGCATGCACCATCATGCCTGGGTAATTTTTGTATTTTTAGTAGAGACAGGGTTTCCCCATGTTGGCCAGCCTGGTCTGGAACTCCTGACCTCAAGCAATCTGCCCACCTCGGCCTCCCAAAGTGCTGGGATTACAGGCATGAGCCACCGCCCCTGGCTTTGATTTGTTTTAATATTTTTGTTTTTTATGTTATTGATTTCACTTTTTCCATGTTTGTCTCTCCTTTCTTACCTTGTATTTTTTATTGAAATTATTTTCTAATTTCTTTTTTTCTTTCTACCAATTTAGAATTTATATAGCCTATTTCTTTTCTTTTAGTAGTTTCAGCCTGAAATTTTACCATCATATGTAATTTACAAGGTCTAAAATTAAACTACACATGAACCATCCCCTCCAGTTTCTAGAAGCCATGTTTTCTCCCATACTATTGAGAATGCCAGTTGCTGAAATTCTCATCGGGATATTCCGCTATATTTTTCAAGTCTAGATACTTTCTCTTTTTCCTGTTCTACAATATATTCATAGGTCACATTGTTCGATATTTTCTCATTACTTATTAATAAGATGAAGAGTGAATCACTTGGTATGAATACCTTGCACCTGGTCCAGCTTTCTGTTAATTTGTCTGGTAGTTATATCGCCTTCATTTACGTCCATAACTCCAAGTCTGATTCAGTTTCTCAAAGCATGCATCTGGTGTAGCAGATTATTTTTCAAATAATACATCTCTCTTACCCTACTGTGTGTGTTCCTCCAGTTTTGTGTAGTTGATCCAAACAACTACACAAAAATCTGCAATTTCCAAAATACATTGTGACCAGGGTTCATTCATCACAACCCCTACATACATACGGTATTTTGCTTGTAAACTCTCTTCCCCTCTTCCTACTAAATTTTCTTATAGCTTTGAAATTTGCCTAGACTTCCTAAAATGATGATGGCCCAGGGAAATGTTCAATAATCTGGGTAAAAAAAGAAACGTTGATGTGGCTGAAATATATACATATGTATCTTGCAAATATAACTCATGGCTATTTTCCATATAAATCATCTCAAATCAAGATTTGATTTTCTCTAATAGATCTGGTCTGAAAAGTATAGTTATGAACAGGACTGAAGTCATGGGCATTCACTGCTTCTTTCATTGCATTTTCTGGAAAACTCTGCAGTTCTATTTTTAATATTTGATTACACCATCAATAGAGCTATATTCCACAAAAGCAATTATGTTTTGCTCAGCAAAATATCAGAATGGAATAATATGTTGCATATTAACAGCTGTAAGAATAGAAGCCATTTAGAACGTTTTAGAATAATGACTGAGGTCACTTGTTCAGAATTTACAGCAAATGTGTTTTAAAGACCCACTATCATGGAGTCCACTGTGAAGTCCAAGTTATGCACGTCAGAAACTACAAATGCACAGGGAGCCCAGAATTTTATCAAAACGTTAACATCAGCACTACTAAAAACCAAAGCTTTTATCCAGTACCCCCTGCTTACCAGCTCTACCCATGTGCAAACACATTAGCATTTAATGTAATATGCTTTCCTGTTTCTTTAAGGGCTTTATCTAGATATCTAGAAAGTAGTAAAGTGGTAGCATTTAACTAACACAGGAGTGGCAAGCAGGTGGCAACTCCCTTCCTCGACCCAGAGGGCCAATGCTCATCTCTCACCACACCCTCCGTGCCGAGTACAGAAGCCACCCTGGAATCCTTCTGACACAGTATTCCCGGCACCATGACTTAGAATTTGTGTTGGCATGCCAGATCCCACCTACCTGAAGGCGCTATATAAGTAGGCTAGGGCAGCCAGGGGAATGCAGTTCTATGTCTTAGTCACAATTCCAAAAGGCAGTTCATGGTTGCACAGGTCTTTCGCTTCCAGGTCGGATGCAGAAGTTAGCAGCTCATCAGTGTCCCCAGTAAGAACAACAGGAAAAGCTCAATAAGATATGGAAATCAACTCTCTGAAATGGCTGAGAGTGACAAAATTCAAACAGGCTTGAGAGAGGAATGAACCTCCCTCCAAGAAGGGAGCTGAACTCTGAAGCTTCTTTTATCCTAGAGGTGTTGGCCAATTCTGGGCACAAGCAGCAGCCTGAGAACTCTGGCTACGCACCTGCTGAAAGCCAGTTCTGGGGGAAACCCCAGCAGGGGTATGGGTGGAGACTTGGGGTCCACGCACACGGTTGGCTTTTCCCTTGGGATAGCTTTCCAATTCTGAGAGTAAGAGACTTACATTTTAACAAAAAGCCACGGGAAGGCAGCCTCAAAATAAAAACTGTAATTGGGAAACACGAGAGGAGGGGCTGTGAAGCATATAAAAGACTCTCATTTGAAAACCCTAAAAGACAAGGACAAACAGCAGCAAGACCGAAGCCTACCAGGGCTGCAAACCAGCTCTGAGTCAGCACAGTCCTGCTTCAATGAAGGTGATGAACACCAGATAATGTGGACAATGAAGTTAGCTGGCTGACTTCAAAACAATTATAGTTACTTCGTCCAAGAAAACTGAGAAAAAGATGAACAAAATAAATGAGAAGAAGAATTTCACCAGATAACTATAATCGGTAAAAATTAATAATCAAAGAGAAAATATAAAACTAAAAAATACAACATCTAAAATTAATAACTCAACAGATGGTTTAACAGCAAATTAGATACGGAAGACAGGACTAGTAAACTGGAAGACAGGGCAATTAAAACAAACACCCGAACTAAAACCTAAGAAGGAAAAAAAATGTTTTCAGAGTATTAGAGAGACATAGCACACAATGAATGGGCCTAGTGTATGTGATTCAAGTCCCATTCAGAGAAAAAGAGAACAGGGTAGAAGAAATGATGGCCAAGAATTTTCTAAAACAAACAAAACAGCAAACCTCAAATCATTCAGTAAGCGCTGCAAAGCTAGGCTGGCCAATTACACAAAAGAAAAAGAAACCGAAAGAAAAGGAAAAATCTTAAAAGCAGCAAAGGAGTAGATCTGGGCACATACACATTACCTTCAAAGAAGTAACAAAAAGACTGGTAGTCATTTTCCTACAGAAATGATGGAAACCACCTTTTAAGTCCCGAAAGGAAGTAACTGCCAACCTAGAACTCTATCACCAAGAAAATATCCTTCAAAAAAGGAAGCCAAAATAAAAATGTTTCTGAGACAATCACAGCAGAATTTGTCACCAGCAGACTTACATCAAAGAAAAGAAAAATGACCCAGAGAAAAACCCAAATAAGGACGAAGACATGAAGATGGACGAAAGGGATGAACGAAAATGAACTGCGACCAAACTTTGGAGGTTATGAAAAGGACAGACAGGCGGTACTGATTTAGCCAAATTAAGAAAGATGGATCCAAAAGCAGCAACAGCAGCAGCAGAGCAAAGAGAACAGCCCAGACTGTATCTCAGAACCCTCAGAAGACTCAGGCACGAGTCTCAGTCGGCACCTCTGGTAGTGGGGCTAATTTGGTGTAGAAGGCTTGAGGGATTGGGGGCCAATCAAGGAAGTAGATATGGTGAAAGGAAGCAGTTAACACATGCAAGCTTAAACAAGGTCATGTGGGAGGGGAAGTCCCTCACAGCATGACACATCCACAGGCTTCAAGCAAGGGGTTTATCCAGAAGGGGAAGAGGACAAGGGAACTCCTGGGGAAAGGGGGTCAGAGAGGAGGTTGACATAGCCAGGTGACAGCCTGTAGCAGCACAGCACGGGGTCCCAGGGTCAGAGAGCTTTGAGGGTAGCAGTGGCTTGGAGCTTTACAACTACGAGGCGCTATCTTACCAGAGGCCAGTAGGTGCTAGAAGAGGTCTCACCGGCTATGCAAAGCAGGCAGGCTCTGAATGGCTAAAAATCTGCTAATCCAGGCTATTTGAAAAAAATAATTAGATGCATAAAAATTTGAGTTTGGTGCCAGTGGGCTTCTGAGCTAACAGATCTCAGTCTGCTATGAAGAAACAAAGAATCTAGGGGCCAATATACAGAGGCCACCTTTGGCCTCTATATGACACTTGGGAAGGAGGGCTAAGATAAGGAATGGAAACTTGGACAGCTACCTGAAAACAGTTAGATTCCTTCTCCCTGCACCCTAGCAGAATTCTGAAGGACTGTTCCCCTAAAAAGATCAAAACGGGTCTGTGCTGTGGACTGACCAGCCCCAGACCACAGTGCAGCAATATGAGGCAACAGAAGGCAGCCTGAGGTTGGTCCCAGCATGCCCTCTGCCCCTGCAGCATCTTTTTAGGTGAAACGAATGCAGAATGTGCTCCACAAAACAAGGCAGCAAAGTCAGAATGAGGAAGACCTAAGATCCAGAAAATGACCCAGTGGAATTCCAGAGGTGACAGCAAGAGGGAACCCGAGCTGACAGCTGTGTACAGGCCTAGAAAGCCACCAACCCAAGAGAAGAAAATGAGTCCTGGAGAAGAAAATGGGAACAGAAAGATAACCCACTAGAGCTGAGCTGAGTCAGTACTCCTGAGAGGCTACTGCAAGAGGAGCTACTGATTAAGGTGAGGCAAGCACTGACTTCAAGAGTGAGTTAGTGAAAGTGAACATACCACCCGACACAGCTCTGCAGTGAATAATATGTGCACAGGTATAACTCCAAATACTGACTAAACTAACCCACTCTGGAGGGTGACAAAGGGGACCAGAGAGAATGAAAAGCTAAATCCTCACTGCCATAATCAGAAGCCTACAATGGTACCTAAAACTGATGAATCAAAGAGAGCAGAATTTGTGTCTTATTTAGAAATGTGGAGATGTAGTAAGTCCCAGGGAAAAAAGTTGAATTAAAAGCAGCTGCCTCTGCACAAGTTACAGCAAGGAACTACTGGGTTTTCCTATTTGCTATTTGACTTTTTAAACTATGTTTTCATTTTATTAGATGACATAAAAATTAACTTTAAAAACAGATAGACATGAATATTTTTCCTTGTACTAAAATAAAACTTAAAATGCTCAAACTACATAACACCAGCATCTATAAAACCTACGAGAAAACAGCTGATCATTTTACATTTAACTTTTTTTAATATAAAGAGCACTTACTCTCCTAAATTAAGCCAAAACTCTCAAATCTCTCAATTTTTCATGGTGCCATGGGAAAAAGCAAATGTGATGTTTCTATCCTCAAAACACCAAAAGTATTAAGATCAGCTAATTTCTTCAATTATGACTTCATGAGTAATGGACTCTAAGTCCTGGACAGCAGCCAACATCCTGCCAGATGCTAAAGACAGCACGGTGGAGGCCTGGAAGAGAACTCAGAATGAGGACGTGGGGCCGGCATAGTGGCTCACACCTGTAATTCCAGCACTTTGGGAGGCTTAGGCCGGTGGATCACCTGAGGTCAGGAGTTCGAGACCAGCCTGGCCAACATGGTGGAATCCTGTCTCTACTAAAAATACAAAAAACTTAGCCACGTATGGTGGTGGGCACCTGTAATCCCAGCTACTCGGGAGGCTGAGGCAGGAGAATTGCTTGAACCGAGGAAGCAGAGGTTGCAGTGAGCCGAGGTTGCGCCACTGCACTCCAGCCTGGGCAACAAGAGCGAAACTCCGTGTCAAAAAAAAAAAAAAGAAAAAAAAGAATGAGGACATGGCCGCTGACTGGTGCTGAGCAGGTTACCTCTCACCCAGGATGGGGACCCCCCTGCTCTCCTGCCTCTTCGAGGGCTTAGCAGCACTGCAACAGTAGACTTTGAACTACAGAGCAGAAAGAAAGGTTAAACTCTTGGACTTGAATAGAGAATGGCAGGGTAAACTCTGCGAGTTTGTAGGGGGAAAGTGAGCAATTTTTTTTTGTTTTAATTATACTTAAAGTTCTAGGGTACATGTGCACAAGTCAGCAAGCTGTATGTTAAAGAAGGGAAGAGTACAAGAGAAATATCCCAGTGGTTGTAAGGCCAAAGAACTCTGAGGCTCTGTAATGTTGGAAGTTACTGGCTCTCTGCTATGCAAGGTAACCCTACCCCCACCCCCTCGCACCTCACCTACAAAATCATCAATAAATTTATCTGGACAAAGAGTGTAAGAGTTGACCAGGGTGGAAGGAAGGTGACAAGGACTCACAAAGGTTTTGAGTGTGAAACTTAGGTAAGAGAGAAAGAACAGTGCTGAGCCAGCCCCTGAGCGTGACGGATCCAGGCGGATGGAACTCATACTCCACGGAATTAGAAGAAAGTATGGAGGGAGCTTGGGACATTGTGGCCAATGGAACCAGTACACCTAAAGAAGGCTAGGGGGAATCTGAGACACAGAATCCAAAGGATAATTTCGGGATAGGTAAGTGTGTCTTTAAATGTTTTTACAAAATATTAGTTTCTCATGGAACACATATAAAAATGGGTTCCACGTCAATGGGGTCTGAAAACATGACGCAGTGTACCCTTTCCACGCAGAGTCACGGGGCACGTGAGAATAACACCGTCAAGTCAAAATGCACATCACGGGAAAGAACATGCTTCATCCCTGAATAACCTGGCCGGCCCCAAATGTGACCTTGGAATCTTCTTTTTAACTCAGAATACACATTTAACATCTTGTATACACAGCTGTTTACATGTTAGCGAAAATGCTGGCATAGGAAATTACAGTGGGAATTCAGACAGAGACAACGCAGGGTCTTTTTTTCCTTCACAATAAAAATCCCTTCTTCTGACCATATATATAAATAGTATACCCTCGTGCTGCTAACTTTAGTTCACATGAAAAATTCTAGAGAAGAACATAAAATTCACCCACACCACCATATACAAAGATACATCAATGGCAATGTTTAAGTGTATTCATACCTAGATTTTTTTCAGTTTATAAAGTTAATTTGACTTTTTTTATAAGGACTAGGTTCACAGTACACAGTTTTCCTTTAAAAATATATCACAGACGAAAGGGGGCACCAATCCTCCAATGATGGACACTCAGACTGTCTCAATGGGAAAAAAAAAAATGAGGTTGATATTGTCACTGATTCTACTCTGTCCTGTCTGGGTAGGCTCCAACCTCTCAGGTGAAAGGAGCACAAGAGAAGGCAAAGGCTGCCTTGACCTCTAGTGACCCAACACCAGGTCATCCACGACAGGTATGGACAGGGCCCCTGCAAACCCCTGGTTTATTTATTCCGTTCATAACCATGAGGCAGAGGAGAAATGCCAGGCAGTGCCCCAGGAATACTCAAGCTCACAGCTTTTTCAATACATTTCCTTTTCTTTACAACTTGAGTCTTTCTGAAAGTTGTCTTCTGCACATACTGCTACCAAAATCCTCCCCAGTGTCTATCTCACTGCAGACACAAGACCAGCAAGTCTTATCATGCCTATATCTCCAAGTATCTTGTTCTTGCTGACCAAGTCACGGTTTTCTAATTCTACTGACACAGTACATTCTATTTCCATCTTCAAAACCCATCAGATGGATGACAGATCTGCAAACACCATAATGGGGTGATTGTACTTTTATGACTAGTTTTTGCTGTTGTTTTGATTTTTGTTTTTGTTTTTTGAGATGGAGTCTTGCTCTGTCACCCAGGCTGGAGTGCAGCAGGTTCACACCATTCTCCTGCCTCAACCTCCCGAGTAGCTGGGACTACAGGCGCCCACCACCACACCTGGCTAATTTTTTGTATTTTTAGTAGAGACAAGGTTTCACCGTGTTAGCCAGGATGGTCTTGATCTCCTGACCTCGTGATCTCCCACCTCGGCCTCCCAAAGTGCTGGGATTACAGGCGTGAGCCACCACAACTGGTCTTTTATGACTAGTTTTGAATCTTCTTTACCCCGTTTGGAGTTATATTTTTGTATTGCATTCTGTTTGATCATATGTGGACAATCCTACTTTCCTTCACTTGGCCATTGCCAGACATCTCTTTGCCAATGCCTTAAGCTATTTTTGTTTGTTTGTTTGCCAATAGCATCTATCTGATTTTTGCTTTTCACCCCAATCTAAAAGGATTTTTAATAGAGGAAATTAAGTAACACCTTCAGTGTGGTTAGCTAACATAACTGAATTATTGCCTGGCTTACTTACTATATTTCCTTAATTTTTGTTTCTCTAATTTTCCAGACTTTTGCTGTTTTGTTCAACTTTTGTTTGTTGTTTGCTTTTTCTAATGATTTGGAAATTATATATCAATTTTCTAACCAAATTTTTAAATATATATTTCAAATTATATATCTAATAAGTATATATCAATAGCATAGATATCTATAGTGTCTATGCAACATGGCAAAATTTTCGACCTCACTCTGCCTCCCAGATTTTATGAAAACAGCCACATTAGCATCAGCAATTCCAACTTAACTGTACAGTTCATTGGTTTAATTGCTTACTTCTGCAGTATTTATACCAATGCTTCCTGTTTATCTTTAACAATTAAATATAATTATTAAATTTATATAATTATACAAATTATTAAATTTAATTATTAATGATAATAATTGTTTAATAACAAATAATCATTGATTTATTTTAATAACAATTAAAGGCATTATTAAATAATTAATAACAATTTTCCTCATTTGGCTTGTGCACAAGTAATTTCCTTTATTCAGAAATGGTATGCAGAAATTTTGAGTCCACTGTATTTCTGAAAATGACTTTCACGTACCCATTCACATAAACGAGCTGAGAAATCTTGCATATAGAAAGCCTAGAGGAATCTTGCTTCACAACCTGTTCCTTCTAAAATACGCAAATGTTGCTGCATTATCTTCTAGCATTTGACTTTATGGATTAAAATCTAGTGTTAATCTGATCCTTTTCTTTTAAAATAGCCTGCTTTGTCTTGTTTAATGCTTATCTTTGATTTTTTTTGATTACTGAAATTCGGAGAATTTTCTATTACCTGAATCAAACCAAAAACAAAAGCTGCTCCTATATGCCTGTCTGGCGTCTTACATGTATTTTCCACGAACTTTAGCTTTTCTCTCGTAATTTCCCCATCTTGTCTCATTCCTCTCAGCTGCAAAATAGATCCCCCAGGTGACATCCTCATTCACTAATCCAGTGTTGGTCATCTGGTTTCCTTCTCACAGTAACATTTTCGTGTCCTCCGTCTGCCTCCAAGAGACTTCACAGTCCCTTCTTCTGCAATGTGGCACCTCTCAGATCTCACAGGTCATGAGCCAGAGTTGTTCTGAAGTTTTATTCCATTTCTCTGTTTCATTGTGTGCCATTTACTCCACTGACTTTGGAGTTGGTGTGTGATGTATCCTAAACATTCACAAATGCTTCAAAATGCTATGCACGCTGAGCACCGAGTGGTCAGTGTGATGCCCAAAGCTTGGGGCAGTGCATTACATACAGAAGTAGAAGAGAATTGTCCAATCAGGATTAAACATGATGGCTTTGACCTACTGTCTGCAGGAAAAAAGTGATGAGAGGAGGCCAAAGAAACCTGTAGCCATGTGGCCTCCAGATGGACCTTATTATCGTATGGGTGCTTGGTTTCTTTTTGTTCTTCGACTGTATGTGATTTATTTGGTTATATTTAAAGCAAACTAGCAATTTCTGCTCTATAATTAAAAGTATTTGTATGTCTTTATAAACACTGAGTATATATACTATTAATTGTTGTTATTTTCTATTCTCAAAGCTTTCCAGGCCTAATCGTTATCCTGCAACAACTTTCAAAGAAGTGAGAGCAATGATTTCCTCTCCTCCACAGTTCATAAGAATCAGGGAGAAGTGGGGTTGAAAAAGAAGACTGCCTGAGCCCCAACCCCAGAGCCCAACTTGGGGTACCTGAGATATAGCCCTATCTGTTAGTTTCCTACTGCTGCTGCAACCAATGACCAAAACCTCGGTGGCTTAAAACAATACAAAATTATCACCTTTCAGCTTTTGAGGTCAAAAGTCCAAAATGGATTGGGTTGGTAGGACTAAGCTCCTTCTGGAGGCTCCAGGGGAGAGTCCCTTTCCTTGCCTTCTCCAGCTTCCAGAGGCTGCCATCAGCCCTTGGCTTGTGGTCCCACAGCACTTTTGAGTTCTGCTTCCATCCTTGCCTCTCCTTCTCTGACTGTCCTGCCTTCCTCTTTCCCTTATGAGGACCCTTGTGACTACCTTGAGCCCATTCAGATACCTGGCACCACGTCCCCATCTCCAAATCCACAACTTCCCCACATCTACAAAGTCCTTTTTGCCGTGTAAGGTAAAAGGTTCATAGGTTCCAGGGGTTAGGACACGGACATCAGTGTGGGGGTGGAGGTACGAGTCTCCTCATACACCCAGAAACCTGCACTTTGAACAAGAACCAGCGGACTGTCTGGTGAGAAACACCAAATCAGACCTACTACATGGTGGCTGGAGCTTTTTCTTTTAGGACACTCTTCAGACCCATCACCTTAAAAGTCCGAAACCAACAGAGTGGTGAATAAATGTATCATAATATAAACAAAACACCATCCTTGACAATTTATTAAAACACTGCAGTATGTACCTAGACCTACCCAGAATTCATTTTTAAGTGGAAAGATAAATGACAAAACAGAAATGTCTAAGAATCACTGGGGAGAAATAAAAGTCAAACCAAAAGCCAAGTCCGCTTTCCACAGCAGAATCAAGATGACACCCTATGGAGACTCTGATACACTCAAAAAACACACTTCCATGTTCGTTTGTTTGTGACAGAGTCTCACTCTATCGCTCAGGCTGGAGTGAAGTGGTATGATCTCAGCTCACTGCAACCTCTGCCCCATGGGTTCAAGCGATTCTCCTGCTTCAGTCTCCCGAGTAGCTGTTATTACAGGCGCCCGCCACCACACACGGCTATTTTTTGTATTTTTAGCAGAGATGGGGTTTCACCATGTTGACCAGGCTGGTCTTGAACTCCTGACCTCAAGTGACCCACCCGCCTTGGCTTCCCAAAGTGTTGTGATTATAGGTGTGAGCCACCGTGCCCAGCCACTTCCATGTTTTAAAGCTTCACTTTTCCATGTGTCTTAAGCTCTTTTCCCAAAAAAAAAAAAGTAAAATTTCTGAATTGTTTAAATGCATTATTAGGAAACATAACTTAAAAGGCCAGTCTTCTTTAGTACATGCCCAAATTCCAAATGTGTCAGTATTTCTATAATAAACAGCGCCAGCACTGACAGACTGCATAATGCAGGGTTTCCTGTGCTGCCATTCACCGGCACACACAAAAGAGAGTGTCATGAAAATGTCAAGAAACGGCATCCCATTTAGAAACCAGGAAATATAAAAATGCAGCTATCAGTCATCCCTAAGGCTGGCCAAATAAAAGCCTTTAAATACAGTCATGGATCACCAGCGTCACAAGCAACAACATTCACTGCACAGAGAGGCAGCGGAATTCGCAGCATTGAGGATTTGCTGGGCGGCTGATGAGATCTGCCCACTTTGAACTTGCTCTCAACTGACATACCCAGATCTGTTTTCACATCAGCTGTCAAAATGATAGTTCTCCTGCATACTATGCCTGCACTGTTAATATCTATCTATCCATCCACCCATCCATCATCTATCTTTCCATCCATCCATCCATCCATCCATCCATCCATCCATCTTGAGATGGGGTGTTGCTCTGTGGCCCAGGCTGGAATGCAGTGGTGCAATCTTGGCTCACTGCAGCCTGGACCTTTCAGGTTCCAGCAATCCTCCTGCGTTAGCCCCACAAGCAGCTGGGACCACAGGCACACACTACCACCCCTGGGTAATTTTTACAATTTTGTAGAGACAAGGTCTCACTGTGTTCCCAGGGCTGGTCTTGAACTCCTGGTCTCAAGTAATCATCCCACCTCAGCCTCCTAAAGTGCTAGCATCATGGGCATAAGCCACCACGCCCAGCCAATATTTAACTTTTGAATTTGGGAATCCCACACTGGAGCTGGGATTCTGTACTTACATGTATACTCTCTATGACATGTAACCCATTAAAAACGTCATCTGCTTTGCTGGTTGCAGTCCCTCCTCCCCCTGTCCTAATTCTGACAGGATCTGGTAGGAGGGACAATTCTGTCTGTGGCTGAAACCTATGGACAGCCATGAGCTGAAACTATGGACTCCGTAGTTCTCAAAGGAATGCAGAGAAGCAGGTGTGGAATGCCAACAGGGCTGCACAATGCCCAATCCAGGCTGGCGTGAGGGCACCTCCATGACGGGGTGAGGATGAGGGAAGGAGTCCCAGTTCAAGAAGCCGTTACCAAAAGGTGCTCCTAGCAAGCCAGGTGGCTTCATTCACCCATGCCTGACGTAGAGCCACCCACGTACCCCATCTGTACAACAGGGCTGGGCGCAGACTTCCAAACACCTACTGAACCTTTACTTCCTCTGAAACCCAGAAGCCTGTGTTACTGACCTCAACCACCACGTACGTACACATTGTCTCTAAGGAGAAATTAATTCGTGGGGGAAATCCTGGGAATGGAGGAAGCGGGAACAAGACAGTGGGAAGTGGGGAGAGGCGAGAAGGCTTTCTCTCTCAGAAGGTGAGTCAGAGATACCACCTGCCTCCCCCATTGATAGAAGGCTCCTCCCATGGCTGGCTCCACCCACCCTGCCAGCCTCAGTTCAAAGGCCACAGGCTCAGAGAGGCCCCTGCTGGGCCCCCCGTCCACAGCACAGCCGTGGCCCCACTCGATGGCCTTGCAGTTGTATCTCAAACACGTATCTCTGTATGAAACGGTTTCCTTATTTTTTGCCTGCTCCAGGACTTGTACTCGCCAGGCAGAGGCCTGCTGTGTCTTCTCCAAAGCAGCATCTCCAGCTCCCAACACAGGCCTGGCCCACAGCAGGGACTAGGATCATTATGAATGCACTGAGAGGCCAGGCGCGGTGGCACATGCCTGTAATCGCAGCTACTCGGGAGGCTGAGGCAGGAGAATCGCTTGAACCCAGGAGGCAGGCAGAGGTTGCAGTGAGCCAAGGTTGCGCCACTGCACTCCAGCCTGGGCAACAGAGTGAGACTCCATCTCAAAAACAAACAAAAAGAATGCATTGAGAGATGGGTGGGGGAAGGATGGGAGGAAAGAGGGAGGAACAGAGGTACACCCATCATCCAGTAAAACAAGGCCTAATCTGACCCAGATTTAATTTTCCTGGAGACCACCCCCTCCCCCAAAAAGGGCCAATGACTCACTCTGAAAGGCAGTGTCTGATGAAACTGTGCTAGAGATTCTCACGGTTAGCAGGTTCCTGGTCTTCCTGACACATCTCCAGTGAACTCCCACCCTCCCCGATGTCTTTCTAGTAACTCCTTTGTGCATAGCTACCCAAAGCTGGCTTCTGCTGCTTGCCCCAAATATACTCTATTCCAGGAGCGTGGATTCACAGTTGTTGAGGCACACTGCAGGCCCAAACTGTTCTCAAGCTTTACATCTGGGCACTCTCCCTGTTTAATCCTCACAAGGACCTAAAGAGGGAAATGCAATTACAATCTGGTATTCTAAGGATACCAGTGGCCGGGTTCCATAACCCCAGGTAAAATCACATTGACAATTAACAGACGAGCCTGGGTTTACACCCAGGCCGTAAATTTCCCTCCTGCGATGCCACGCTGGCCCTTGCAGGTATGGTTTATCATGATAAGTAAAGAATCTTATATAACTTACGTTTTTTATGAATCTAAAATGTTGATGAAACAGGTCTGCGTGGAGTAGGATCCACCTGTGTCATTTTGAATCTTGTACAACTGTTAGACTACGCTTTGAATCATTCTCCTAAAAATATAATTTTATTTTAAATTATATTTAAAGTAATTAAAAATATAATTTTATAACTTGCCCTGGAGACATTTTACAGACATGCTTTTAGCAAAAATATAACCCACAAAATAAAAGTCACTTTGTGAAACGCTCTCCCAAAATTTATATAACACACATAACCATTTCTCTTAAAATTATTTTTAGATCTAAGCAATGGTAAACTCATTAGTCTGATCATAATATGATGTTATCCTCCCCGGCATCTGCAAACACAGAACACAGAGAACTCAGCTTGAGGAAAAACAGTAAGCAAATTAAAAAGTAAAATAAAATCTTAGCCTATGTTCACACACACAAAATTTAAATGACAATTTTTATAGGGGAAAGGAGTGGGAGGTGGAGGCAAAGAGATCAGTCCATTTGCCTCTCACTCCAGGTCTAAGAACCCTCATTTTCTATTCTTCAAATTAATGAATGAACACAAGACCACTCTGATGAGGAAGTCTGAAATAATGGAAACGCGCTGGCATTTGCATTCCCTTTCAATGTGAACAGGCTATTTTGATAGTCAGCAAAACCACGACAAATTGCCTGAGATTTCATCCTTTGTTGCTCTAAAATGGCTCTCTGGCCGTAGGATGCCGTATCACTGCAAAAGGCACTTACCTTTAAATAGGCAGGCAAAGTGGATTGTGTTAAATATGAAATTAGCGACATGTTCTCTCAATGCATGGAGTCTAATTCTAATTTAAAAGACTTCTGCTCATTTCAGGCAATGCCTGTTCCTTCATGTTTATAAATTCAATTCCAATTTTCTGCAATTCAAATAAATCCCACCTCCAGCCCTGGGTTTTGGTCCCACCCACCTCTGCCCCAGGCACCGGGCTCAGCCTCCCAGGCCCTCTTCCTGCCCCGCACATCTGCCCTGTCTGAGCTCTTGAGCATGGGTCTGTGCTGCCTAGGAGGCTCCTCACCAGGTTTCCACATCACAGATGCCGCGTCGCCATCCTGGCCTGGGCTTAAACATCATCTCCTCCCAGTGGCTTGGCCTGAAGAACTGCTCTGATGTCTTCTTCCCCACATTTGCACCATGTTTGATTATCTCACTCTCGCTGGTTAGTGCTGTTCCCATCTGACCCTCTCCCCAGCACTGCGAGCTTTGCTGGGATCAGGACCCTGGGTCCCCAGTGCACACTGGGGGAATCCAGCCACAGCTGGCGACTGAGGCCGCAGGAGCCCACGCCCAGGGCAGTGTCCCTGACCAGCAGCGGGAAACAGCACGGCAGCCCACACCTACAGGGCATGGCAGACTCCTCTGTCACAGCGCAGCTTCACCCCTCCCCACCTCCCCCAGCTCCCAGCCGCAGCCTCCCCAGACCCTGGGATCCACACAGCTGTGAGGAGCCCTCGGCTCTCCCTGCAGGCCTGGAGTTGGCCGGCTCCACTGCTGGTCCAGCCCTGGCTCCTGCCTCCGGCCTCACTACTGGGCATCTACCCCCAAGAGGCACCAGGTGTAATCACCTATTCCCTACCTGCTCATCGCACGCCCACCTCCATGTGCAGGCCTCTATCACGGTGTAAGCCTCCCCTGGGTAAAGTTCTCCATGAGCATAAGAGGCATCTTTTTTACAACTGAATCCCAGCACAAACAGGTCGCAATCACACCACTGCCCTGTCAGGAGCGAAGGAACCTGCCTGGGTCAGCCCCTCACGGCCCTGGCACTCTGTGCACCGGACCCAGTCCCAGCACCCGTGGCCGTGACTGTCTCCTCCCCACAGCATCACGGGTGGGCGAGTTCTAGCCTAGGAGGGTAGGTCTCAGCCAACCTCAGTTCACTGCGTCTTCAGGTGACATTTCATTGTAGTGAACACTCAGAATGAACCATGCAATGAAGGGCTGTGCCCTGTTTCAAGGGGACCACAGGTGCCCTTTCCGGTCTGCTCCTTTCCTTTTTGAACTAATGGTAGAAAATTCCCTTTACCCTTCGAAACTCAACTCCAACAGCGATTTAGCTACATTTTATTCTTCAGGCTGCTCATAGGAATTCACATATCCATGAGAAAAAGACCAATTTACTTAATGGGACAAATCTTACTCCCCATCACATAGCACAGCTGGTTAAAAATGCATTCTTTCAAGCCAAGATGAAATAATTCCCAGAATGTCCCTTTTAGTCAAATTTGGCTCTTGACAAGTCTAGAGAGAATCCCGATAACAGGCTTCAAAGGCTGCCCCCGGCCCCCGCTGGCAGCTGGTAGGGATTCCAGCAGGAGAAGCCTCCCGAGACCCCTTCTCTGCCACTGGCTCAAGGGGGTCTCAAGGTCTCCCAGACACCAAACACAGACTCCTCCACAGAAAAAAAGAAAACACAACTACCTTCTGGCCCTAGGATCTGTGCATTCTCCTTTCCTAAAGCGAACCGCCCTCATCCTCCCATAAAGAACCAAAAGGCACGTCATTCACCTGAATGACTACACCACCAACCCTATTACTCTATTCCCATGCCCCGCTTACATGTATTTGTTGCTGTAAGACTTCTTACTACCCAGCATTACATTGTCGATTTGTTTGTCTGTCTACCCGCTGTCTATCCTAGAGAATGCGAGCTTAGAGTGTACAACAGTACCTAGAAACAGATGACCAAGGAAATCTGCTGAATGAACTAATGACTATGTGGTTACCATGGCTCTAGCTGGCATGTCAGTTTAGAATATATCTTGAGTTTTAGGAATTCAGGAATTCTCTGTAATCTTTCAAAGGGGTCATGGGGCTTCCCTGATTGCAGAATTCAGCAATTTATGAGCGAGTAGCTGTGCATTTCGTTGCTTCTGCTTTGGAAGAGACTGTTGTTCTGTAATAGGTATGTTATTCATTAAGCCTTTCAAAAAGATGTTCCCTGGTGCATAGGTCAACATTGCAAATTGTTTCCTTCGCCTTCCTAAACAAGCCTCAGGTAAGAAGCTATGTGATTGCTTGATGTTTGGGTGATTAAAACCACATCCTTGCCTTTCCTCAGCATCCCTTCACCTGTTCAGTGTCCCACACTAATCCACAGCTGTGCAATGTATCATAAATCAGGCTAAGCATCTCTGGAAGGATCATGTGCTACAAATTACAGAACACCCAGATCACCCAGACACATCCATGTGGTGCAAAATAAACCGCGAAGGAGAAAAGAATCTCGCTCCCGTGGGTTTGACCTGAAGCATACATGACATACATATGTAGAGTATACATGAATGACCAAACCACCTCCACTGGAGTTAAACCTTACAGCCCATCCATGTTCCTCAAGCAGAGATCAGAGGACACTGGGGCAGGGCAGGGCAGTGGCAGTGCACACTGAGTCTCACGAAGCTTGAGAAACAATGCCTTAGATGGTGAAAAAAGTCTTGTGTTAAAAATTAACATTTCAAAATGGAATTTTGCAAAACAAACAATAAGAAAGCATGGCAGACCATGGCCCAAGTGTTAGGCAGACTCCAAAACTGGAGTTTCTCAAAATGGGAGTTTGTGGCTCCCAGGGAATCTCCGCTATGATCCAGGTTGAAAAACTGCTCTAAACCCAGTGAGACTTGTTTCCTGCAACTATTTAATTATGGTCCATTTCGAGAGTACTGGACAGCTGTTTTCCATTCCTCCCCATTTCCCCCTCTTCCCTATCCCCTTCCAGGCTGCTCCCTATTAACTCCACCCTGCTTGACAAACATGTGTTTGCTTCTTTCAGTGACTTTTCCCTCTCATTTTCTTTTTTGGAAAGTCTCCCTTTGTCTGGCATTTGTGTTTTTAAGACAGTAAAAAACGTGAGCTCAGAGATCTGCTGCCACTCTGTGCTCCCCAGTGTCTCCGGGGTAGGAGCGGTCTTCCCAGTCTGCAAACCCTCAAAGGGAAAGAAGTAATAAAAATTTCAAATGAGAAAACCCTCCTAAAGAATGAAAACCCTCCTAAAGAAGCAGCTGGACCCAGATTTTGGTCCATCTACCCGGTACTCCCAGGAATAAGCAGCGGGGACCATGCTTGACCAGCGTAGTGCATTCTGGGTAATGCTTGGGGCAAGTTTTCGGCACTGCTTGCTTAATTTTTATGTTTGTTAATATCCTTTTGGGGGGATGATAGAACTTACCCAAGCCTTCAAACCATCTTTCTAGTGTAGTTTTATAAATTGTTATCTGGTTCTAATCAAACTCTATGGGAGGAAAAGAAAGGTGGACACAAAAATAAGGCCCTTGGATTCTTTCAAGAGAATATTGCTGCATATCTATATATAGAGATATATATACACACATACACATTATGTACACACACACACACATATACATATGTGCATATATATACACACACACACGTGCATATATATACACACACACAAAATGTAAATGGAACTGTAAAGATGCTCTTTCACTGTGGCTGAAAGTAAGTATCACATCTGAGTAAGCAATTCATCCCAGTTTGCCCTGGAGTTTCCGGTTTTAGCGCTGGAAGACCTCCATCCTGGGAAGTCCTTCAGTCCTGGTTGCTCACCCTATTTTCATGAAACATGAGCGAATCATTAAGCCCTTTGCTACTGATGAGTCAACCAATGCACTAGAGCAGCCAATGGCGACGAAGCTAGATCTGGGATCTCGGCAAAGTAGAACCCAGGTGTACAAGGGATGATCCTATCTGGTGATTTCTCTCCTGGGGTGAGAATATGTGGAGTTCCTGCCATTCGATCGGGCAGGAGTTCAGATGTTGGAGATCTTGCCATTTGTCATTTTCTCTACAATGTCAGGAATCATATTGTAAAACACCTGACATTGACCTGGAGAAGAAAAATGTAGCTGTTGGATTCATGTGTAACATACTCAGATTATCTTTTCTATGTTAGCCATACTCCATAGGTCTTGTCTACCTGCAAAGAGCCCTGGGTTCCATCGCTGAGGAAGCACCTGTACACACCCTGCAGAGGACACGGCCTTCCTGAAGGAAAACCGCACTGCCCCGCTGGCACTGGGGTCAATCGTTTTTCAATCGTTTTTAAACTTTAAGAGAACTGTTTATTCCCCAAAGATATTCCTATGCAGAATCGAATATATAAAACAGACAAAAGCGTTTTGTGAGCAGAGATTTCTTTTATAAGTTCAGATTTAAAATATGTATTACATATTCAGTCAAGAGAACAAAAAGGTTGGAAACTGGCATTATAGAGGGCAGCTGAAGTCATAATAGCCTACAAAAATCATCTACTTCTAAGTTTAATTTTGGCTGCCCAGTATCAAGAAAATTCTGAAAACAGATAGGTTTTACTTTGTAATTTTAGGACACCCTCAAATGAAATCAATTCAGAAGCTTGAAAACAAAATGCAAGGGAACATTGATGTCAATGCTGAATCATGAAGAGAAATCAATAAATGACTTATCCACGTGTTTAAATATTAATTACTTGGAAGAAAATGTTTTTCAAACATATCTGTAACATTATGGGATTTCCAACGATGTTATATTTTTAAGTATCAATCCAGTCTTTAGACAAAATTTAAAATGGTCAAATTTACTTTGTTTTCCACGCTGACCCCTACCTCATGTCCAAGAACTCAGAAGGCCCAAAAAGATCAAATGGACAGGAGGTAGAGGTCAAACAAAAATGACAATACAACTTCCTGCTTAAACATTAAATTGTCTTTTAGACGTTACATTCTACTTCATTAATTATCCAAAACTGAAGCCCATGAAGCTGTCCCTGACCTTTCCCATCCCTTCCGAACATCTCCCACTAGTGCAAAAAGCCAATGAAGAATCAGGTCACTGAAAAGAAATGATGACTTTTTCCAGTAAACAATGATTTCTTAAAGCCTAAAGTCTACAATGGATGGTAAAGCTTTCTCTATCAAGTACATAAGCCAAAGGCTCACATTTAAAGGGAAAAAAAAAAAAAAAAACTGCAATATTGTTGCAACTAGCTATAAAATGCAAAAATTTTAAAAGTAAACATCTACATTACTAAAATAAGCTGACATTTAGATTCTAAGAGGAGATCAGAAACCATGCTCAAAATGATCCTAAAAACACTGTCTTCTATCAATTGGCCTGTTTTAAAAGGAACAGAACACTTCATATAATATTCCATCTCCAACTTCTCTTCTCATTCACCATTCTGAAACTAGACTGAGAAGTTGGGTAATTAATAAAATCACCCCTTTCCACTCGCTCTTGATTATCCTTCATCAGGGTCATGTTTGTACTTCTCTTGTCGATTGTAATCATTTATTTGAAACAGTGTCTCAGCGGTTCATTAGCTCTTCATTAGTGCCTGTACATTGGATAAAATGTGCTTGAATTTCCAAAGTAAATGCAAATCCCCTTGGTACTCCAGCAAGGACGTGAATCCCAGAATTATTTTCAAGTAAGACGGTTCCAATCAGAACTTCACTCTAGTGGGAAAAGTGGTGTCCTCCTGAATGGCAGAGAACTCACACTCCCATCCAGTCCTGAACATCAATTCTGAAAATGACCATCACAGTTTGCCTTCATCTTCGACCTGACCTTGGTATGCAGGGATGACAGTTACTTAATTAGAAACAAGGAGTTTCTAACAAGTCAAAAGAATTCAACACAAATTTTAAAAGCCAATGTATTAGCTACTCAGTAAGTTAAAAATAAGGCTGCCAGGACCCCACCCGGAGAGTCAAACTCAGCAGCTCCAGCCTTGAACACAAGAGCAGCACAACCTTGAACACAAGAGACCTGGATCCGCATCCTGCCTCCGGCCCTGGGCAGCTGTGTCAACCTACACATCACAAGCTGAGCTTGGTGTTTATATTTTCAAAACAGGAAAGATGATCCACAGTCCCAAGACTGGGATGGAGATCACAGAAATAATGAAGGGGAAGTGCCTTGCACTGTCCCCAACACACAGCAGGCCTCCACCAATGACCACTTTACAAAGATCACAGATGCAGCTTCCCCAGGGTTAAAAGTATGTCCTCAGTGGACAGTCAAAATGGACTCCCCGTGGCTAACTGATGTGTGCAAAGTTAAAGCAGAACCAGATGGCCATAGATGGGTGAGGGAAAGGTCATGTTCTCTGTGTTCTCAGAAATATATTGTAAAAGTGTCACAGGACCTCCCTTTCTGCCACCCAGTCAAACCAGTTCCTGTTGTCAGTGCTGAAACAGACTGCAGCTCACCACCCACAGACCCCCTGAGGCCAGCCCACAAAGAGAGACTTGTGGTGTTCTCCTTAAAGGCCATCCAACCCAGCCCCTGCATCTGAACCCCCAGCTATCCTGTGGTTTGCACCTTTATGACCTTCTACCCACAGTCTCTCCTTGGAGTACACTTTTGTTTTGTGCCGAAGGCTGTATCTCCCAATCTGCAGATTGCTGTTAGAAAATAAAGTTCTCCTTACAAACCACTGCTCAGTGAAATAAAAGAGGACACAAACAAATGGAAGAACATACCATGCTCATGGATAGGAAGAATCAATATCGTGAAAATGGCCAT